>NW_027144842.1:0-31741 GCF_026170545.1 Melanerpes formicivorus
AAACTAATGAAAACATTGTTGGGGTAAAACCTAAAGGGAAAGACCTAGCACCAAATCCAATTTGCCATCTGATCTAACTTCTGGAGGCAGTCAAAATGATCCTTAGAATTCTTCCCTACCTTATTCCTGTGCTGAGATACAGGCTGCTCCAACCTGCTGTAAAATGCTTGATTTCGAGAGTGAGCGAAACTAATGAAAACATTGTTGGGGTAAAACCTAAAGGGAAAGACCTAGCACCAAATCCAATTTGCCATCTGATCTAACTTCTGGAGGCAGTCAAAATGATCCTTAGAATTCTTCCCTACCTTATTCCTGTGCTGAGATACAGGCTGCTCCAACCTGCTGTAAAATGCTTGATTTCGAGAGTGAGCGAAACTAATGAAAACATTGTTGGGGTAAAACCTAAAGGGAAAGACCTAGCACCAAATCCAATTTGCCATCTGATCTAACTTCTGGAGGCAGTCAAAATGAGTATTTGAATTCTTCCCTACCTTATTCCTGTGCTGAGATACAGGCTGCTCCAACCTGCTGTAAAATGCTTGATTTCGAGAGTGAGCGAAACTAATGAAAACATTGTTGGGGTAAAACCTAAAGGGAAAGACCTAGCACCAAATCCAATTTGCCATCGGATCTAACTTCTGGAGGCAGTCAAAATGATCCTTAGAATTCTTCCCTACCTTATTCCTGTGCTGAGATACAGGCTGCTCCAACCTGCTGTAAAATGCTTGATTTCGAGAGTGAGCGAAACTAATGAAAACATTGTTGGGGTAAAACCTAAAGGGAAAGACCTAGCACCAAATCCAATTTGCCATCTGATCTAACTTCTGGAGGCAGTCAAAATGATCCTTAGAATTCTTCCCTACCTTATTCCTGTGCTGAGATACAGGCTGCTCCAACCTGCTGTAAAATGCTTGATTTCGAGAGTGAGCGAAACTAATGAAAACATTGTTGGGGTAAAACCTAAAGGGAAAGACCTAGCACCAAATCCAATTTGCCATCTGATCTAACTTCTGGAGGCAGTCAAAATGAGTATTTGAATTCTTCCCTACCTTATTCCTGTGCTGAGATACAGGCTGCTCCAACCTGCTGTAAAATGCTTGATTTCGAGAGTGAGCGAAACTAATGAAAACATTGTTGGGGTAAAACCTAAAGGGAAAGACCTAGCACCAAATCCAATTTGCCATCTGATATAACTTCTGGAGGCAGTCAAAATGATCCTTAGAATTCTTCCCTACCTTATTCCTGTGCTGAGATACAGGCTGCTCCAACCTGCTGTAAAATGCTTGATTTCGAGAGTGAGCGAAACTAATGAAAACATTGTTGGGGTAAAACCTAAAGGGAAAGACCTAGCACCAAATCCAATTTGCCATCTGATCTAACTTCTGGAGGCAGTCAAAATGATCCTTAGAATTCTTCCCTACCTTATTCCTGTGCTGAGATACAGGCTGCTCCAACCTGCTGTAAAATGCTTGATTTCGAGAGTGAGCGAAACTAATGAAAACATTGTTGGGGTAAAACCTAAAGGGAAAGACCTAGCACCAAATCCAATTTGCCATCTGATCTAACTTCTGGAGGCAGTCAAAATGAGTATTTGAATTCTTCCCTACCTTATTCCTGTGCTGAGATACAGGCTGCTCCAACCTGCTGTAAAATGCTTGATTTCGAGAGTGAGCAAAACTAATGAAAACATTGTTGGGGTAAAACCTAAAGGGAAAGACCTAGCACCAAATCCAATTTGCCATCTGATCTAACTTCTGGAGGCAGTCAAAATGAGTATTTGAATTCTTCCCTACCTTATTCCTGTGCTGAGATACAGGCTGCTCCAACCTGCTGTAAAATGCTTGATTTCGAGAGTGAGCGAAACTAATGAAAACATTGTTGGGGTAAAACCTAAAGGGAAAGACCTAGCACCAAATCCAATTTGCCATCTGATCTAACTTCTGGAGGCAGTCAAAATGATCCTTAGAATTCTTCCCTACCTTATTCCTGTGCTGAGATACAGGCTGCTCCAACCTGCTGTAAAATGCTTGATTTTGAGAGTGAGCGAAACTAATGAAAACATTGTTGGGGTAAAACCTAAAGGGAAAGACCTAGCACCAAATCCAATTTGCCATCTGATCTAACTTCTGGAGGCAGTCAAAATGATCCTTAGAATTCTTCCCTACCTTATTCCTGTGCTGAGATACAGGCTGCTCCAACCTGCTGTAAAATGCTTGATTTCGAGAGTGAGCGAAACTAATGAAAACATTGTTGGGGTAAAACCTAAAGGGAAAGACCTAGCACCAAATCCAATTTGCCATCTGATCTAACTTCTAGAGGCAGTCAAAATGATCCTTAGAATTCTTCCCTACCTTATTCCTGTGCTGAGATACAGGCTGCTCCAACCTGCTGTAAAATGCTTGATTTCGAGAGTGAGCGAAACTAATGAAAACATTGTTGGGGTAAAACCTAAAGGGAAAGACCTAGCACCAAATCCAATTTGCCATCTGATCTAACTTCTGGAGGCAGTCAAAATGATCCTTAGAATTCTTCCCTACCTTATTCCTGTGCTGAGATACAGGCTGCTCCAACCTGCTGTAAAATGCTTGATTTCGAGAGTGAGCGAAACTAATGAAAACATTGTTGGGGTAAAACCTAAAGGGAAAGACCTAGCACCAAATCCAATTTGCCATCTGATCTAACTTCTGGAGGCAGTCAAAATGATCCTTAGAATTCTTCCCTACCTTATTCCTGTGCTGAGATACAGGCTGCTCCAACCTGCTGTAAAATGCTTGATTTCGAGAGTGAGCGAAACTAATGAAAACATTGTTGGGGTAAAACCTAAAGGGAAAGACCTAGCACCAAATCCAATTTGCCATCTGATCTAACTTCTGGAGGCAGTCAAAATGAGTATTTGAATTCTTCCCTACCTTATTCCTGTGCTGAGATACAGGCTGCTCCAACCTGCTGTAAAATGCTTGATTTCGAGAGTGAGCGAAACTAATGAAAACATTGTTGGGGTAAAACCTAAAGGGAAAGACCTAGCACCAAATCCAATTTGCCATCTGATCTAACTTCTGGAGGCAGTCAAAATGATCCTTAGAATTCTTCCCTACCTTATTCCTGTGCTGAGATACAGGCTGCTCCAACCTGCTGTAAAATGCTTGATTTCGAGAGTGAGCGAAACTAATGAAAACATTGTTGGGGTAAAACCTAAAGGGAAGGACCTAGCACCAAATCCAATTTGCCATCTGATCTAACTTCTGGAGGCAGTCAAAATGATCCTTAGAATTCTTCCCTACCTTATTCCTGTGCTGAGATACAGGCTGCTCCAACCTGCTGTAAAATGCTTGATTTCGAGAGTGAGCAAAACTAATGAAAACATTGTTGGGGTAAAACCTAAAGGGAAAGACCTAGCACCAAATCCAATTTGCCGTCTGATCTAACTTCTGGAGGCAGTCAAAATGAGTATTTGAATTCTTCCCTACCTTATTCCTGTGCTGAGATACAGGCTGCTCCAACCTGCTGTAAAATGCTTGATTTCGAGAGTGAGCGAAACTAATGAAAACATTGTTGGGGTAAAACCTAAAGGGAAAGACCTAGCACCAAATCCAATTTGCCATCTGATCTAACTTCTGGAGGCAGTCAAAATGATCCTTAGAATTCTTCCCTACCTTATTCCTGTGCTGAGATACAGGCTGCTCCAACCTGCTGTAAAATGCTTGATTTCGAGAGTGAGCGAAACTAATGAAAACATTGTTGGGGTAAAACCTAAAGGGAAAGACCTAGCACCAAATCCAATTTGCCATCTGATCTAACTTCTGGAGGCAGTCAAAATGATCCTTAGAATTCTTCCCTACCTTATTCCTGTGCTGAGATACAGGCTGCTCCAACCTGCTGTAAAATGCTTGATTTCGAGAGTGAGCGAAACTAATGAAAACATTGTTGGGGTAAAACCTAAAGGGAAAGACCTAGCACCAAATCCAATTTGCCATCTGATCTAACTTCTGGAGGCAGTCAAAATGAGTATTTGAATTCTTCCCTACCTTATTCCTGTGCTGAGATACAGGCTGCTCCAACCTGCTGTAAAATGCTTGATTTCGAGAGTGAGCGAAACTAATGAAAACATTGTTGGGGTAAAACCTAAAGGGAAAGACCTAGCACCAAATCCAATTTGCCATCTGATCTAACTTCTGGAGGCAGTCAAAATGATCCTTAGAATTCTTCCCTACCTTATTCCTGTGCTGAGATACAGGCTGCTCCAACCTGCTGTAAAATGCTTGATTTCGAGAGTGAGCGAAACTAATGAAAACATTGTTGGGGTAAAACCTAAAGGGAAAGACCTAGCACCAAATCCAATTTGCCATCTGATCTAACTTCTGGAGGCAGTCAAAATGATCCTTAGAATTCTTCCCTACCTTATTCCTGTGCTGAGATACAGGCTGCTCCAACCTGCTGTAAAATGCTTGATTTCGAGAGTGAGCGAAACTAATGAAAACATTGTTGGGGTAAAACCTAAAGGGAAAGACCTAGCACCAAATCCAATTTGCCATCTGATCTAACTTCTGGAGGCAGTCAAAATGATCCTTAGAATTCTTCCCTACCTTATTCCTGTGCTGAGATACAGGCTGCTCCAACCTGCTGTAAAATGCTTGATTTCGAGAGTGAGCGAAACTAATGAAAACATTGTTGGGGTAAAACCTAAAGGGAAAGACCTAGCACCAAATCCAATTTGCCATCTGATCTAACTTCTGGAGGCAGTCAAAATGAGTATTTGAATTCTTCCCTACCTTATTCCTGTGCTGAGATACAGGCTGCTCCAACCTGCTGTAAAATGCTTGATTTCGAGAGTGAGCGAAACTAATGAAAACATTGTTGGGGTAAAACCTAAAGGGAAAGACCTAGCACCAAATCCAATTTGCCATCTGATCTAACTTCTAGAGGCAGTCAAAATGATCCTTAGAATTCTTCCCTACCTTATTCCAGTGCTGAGATACAGGCTGCTCCAACCTGCTGTAAAATGCTTGATTTCGAGAGTGAGCGAAACTAATGAAAACATTGTTGGGGTAAAACCTAAAGGGAAAGACCTAGTACCAAATCCAATTTGCCATCTGATCTAACTTCTGGAGGCAGTCAAAATGATCCTTAGAATTCTTCCCTACCTTATTCCTGTGCTGAGATACAGGCTGCTCCAACCTGCTGTAAAATGCTTGATTTCGAGAGTGAGCGAAACTAATGAAAACATTGTTGGGGTAAAACCTAAAGGGAAAGACCTAGCACCAAATCCAATTTGCCATCTGATCTAACTTCTGGAGGCAGTCAAAATGATCCTTAGAATTCTTCCCTACCTTATTCCTGTGCTGAGATACAGGCTGCTCCAACCTGCTGTAAAATGCTTGATTTCGAGAGTGAGCAAAACTAATGAAAACATTGTTGGGGTAAAACCTAAAGGGAAAGACCTAGCACCAAATCCAATTTGCCATCTGATCTAACTTCTGGAGGCAGTCAAAATGATCCTTAGAATTCTTCCCTACCTTATTCCTGTGCTGAGATACAGGCTGCTCCAACCTGCTGTAAAATGCTTGATTTCGAGAGTGAGCAAAACTAATGAAAACATTGTTGGGGTAAAACCTAAAGGGAAAGACCTAGCACCAAATCCAATTTGCCATCTGATCTAACTTCTGGAGGCAGTCAAAATGATCCTTAGAATTCTTCCCTACCTTATTCCTGTGCTGAGATACAGGCTGCTCCAACCTGCTGTAAAATGCTTGATTTCGAGAGTGAGCGAAACTAATGAAAACATTGTTGGGGTAAAACCTAAAGGGAAAGACCTAGCACCAAATCCAATTTGCCATCTGATCTAACTTCTGGAGGCAGTCAAAATGATCCTTAGAATTCTTCCCTACCTTATTCCTGTGCTGAGATACAGGCTGCTCCAACCTGCTGTAAAATGCTTGATTTTGAGAGTGAGCGAAACTAATGAAAACATTGTTGGGGTAAAACCTAAAGGGAAAGACCTAGCACCAAATCCAATTTGCCATCTGATCTAACTTCTGGAGGCAGTCAAAATGATCCTTAGAATTCTTCCCTACCTTATTCCTGTGCTGAGATACAGGCTGCTCCAACCTGCTGTAAAATGCTTGATTTCGAGAGTGAGCGAAACTAATGAAAACATTGTTGGGGTAAAACCTAAAGGGAAAGACCTAGCACCAAATCCAATTTGCCATCTGATCTAACTTCTAGAGGCAGTCAAAATGATCCTTAGAATTCTTCCCTACCTTATTCCTGTGCTGAGATACAGGCTGCTCCAACCTGCTGTAAAATGCTTGATTTCGAGAGTGAGCGAAACTAATGAAAACATTGTTGGGGTAAAACCTAAAGGGAAAGACCTAGCACCAAATCCAATTTGCCATCTGATCTAACTTCTGGAGGCAGTCAAAATGATCCTTAGAATTCTTCCCTACCTTATTCCTGTGCTGAGATACAGGCTGCTCCAACCTGCTGTAAAATGCTTGATTTCGAGAGTGAGCGAAACTAATGAAAACATTGTTGGGGTAAAACCTAAAGGGAAAGACCTAGCACCAAATCCAATTTGCCATCTGATCTAACTTCTGGAGGCAGTCAAAATGATCCTTAGAATTCTTCCCTACCTTATTCCTGTGCTGAGATACAGGCTGCTCCAACCTGCTGTAAAATGCTTGATTTCGAGAGTGAGCGAAACTAATGAAAACATTGTTGGGGTAAAACCTAAAGGGAAAGACCTAGCACCAAATCCAATTTGCCATCTGATCTAACTTCTGGAGGCAGTCAAAATGAGTATTTGAATTCTTCCCTACCTTATTCCTGTGCTGAGATACAGGCTGCTCCAACCTGCTGTAAAATGCTTGATTTCGAGAGTGAGCGAAACTAATGAAAACATTGTTGGGGTAAAACCTAAAGGGAAAGACCTAGCACCAAATCCAATTTGCCATCTGATCTAACTTCTGGAGGCAGTCAAAATGATCCTTAGAATTCTTCCCTACCTTATTCCTGTGCTGAGATACAGGCTGCTCCAACCTGCTGTAAAATGCTTGATTTCGAGAGTGAGCGAAACTAATGAAAACATTGTTGGGGTAAAACCTAAAGGGAAAGACCTAGCACCAAATCCAATTTGCCATCTGATCTAACTTCTGGAGGCAGTCAAAATGATCCTTAGAATTCTTCCCTACCTTATTCCTGTGCTGAGATACAGGCTGCTCCAACCTGCTGTAAAATGCTTGATTTCGAGAGTGAGCGAAACTAATGAAAACATTGTTGGGGTAAAACCTAAAGGGAAAGACCTAGCACCAAATCCAATTTGCCATCTGATCTAACTTCTGGAGGCAGTCAAAATGAGTATTTGAATTCTTCCCTACCTTATTCCTGTGCTGAGATACAGGCTGCTCCAACCTGCTGTAAAATGCTTGATTTCGAGAGTGAGCGAAACTAATGAAAACATTGTTGGGGTAAAACCTAAAGGGAAAGACCTAGCACCAAATCCAATTTGCCATCTGATCTAACTTCTGGAGGCAGTCAAAATGATCCTTAGAATTCTTCCCTACCTTATTCCTGTGCTGAGATACAGGCTGCTCCAACCTGCTGTAAAATGCTTGATTTCGAGAGTGAGCGAAACTAATGAAAACATTGTTGGGGTAAAACCTAAAGGGAAAGACCTAGCACCAAATCCAATTTGCCATCTGATCTAACTTCTGGAGGCAGTCAAAATGATCCTTAGAATTCTTCCCTACCTTATTCCTGTGCTGAGATACAGGCTGCTCCAACCTGCTGTAAAATGCTTGATTTCGAGAGTGAGCAAAACTAATGAAAACATTGTTGGGGTAAAACCTAAAGGGAAAGACCTAGCACCAAATCCAATTTGCCATCTGATCTAACTTCTGGAGGCAGTCAAAATGAGTATTTGAATTCTTCCCTACCTTATTCCTGTGCTGAGATACAGGCTGCTCCAACCTGCTGTAAAATGCTTGATTTCGAGAGTGAGCGAAACTAATGAAAACATTGTTGGGGTAAAACCTAAAGGGAAAGACCTAGCACCAAATCCAATTTGCCATCTGATCTAACTTCTGGAGGCAGTCAAAATGATCCTTAGAATTCTTCCCTACCTTATTCCTGTGCTGAGATACAGGCTGCTCCAACCTGCTGTAAAATGCTTGATTTCGAGAGTGAGCGAAACTAATGAAAACATTGTTGGGGTAAAACCTAAAGGGAAAGACCTAGCACCAAATCCAATTTGCCATCTGATCTAACTTCTGGAGGCAGTCAAAATGATCCTTAGAATTCTTCCCTACCTTATTCCTGTGCTGAGATACAGGCTGCTCCAACCTGCTGTAAAATGCTTGATTTCGAGAGTGAGCGAAACTAATGAAAACATTGTTGGGGTAAAACCTAAAGGGAAAGACCTAGCACCAAATCCAATTTGCCATCTGATCTAACTTCTGGAGGCAGTCAAAATGATCCTTAGAATTCTTCCCTACCTTATTCCTGTGCTGAGATACAGGCTGCTCCAACCTGCTGTAAAATGCTTGATTTCGAGAGTGAGCGAAACTAATGAAAACATTGTTGGGGTAAAACCTAAAGGGAAAGACCTAGCACCAAATCCAATTTGCCATCTGATCTAACTTCTGGAGGCAGTCAAAATGAGTATTTGAATTCTTCCCTACCTTATTCCTGTGCTGAGATACAGGCTGCTCCAACCTGCTGTAAAATGCTTGATTTCGAGAGTGAGCGAAACTAATGAAAACATTGTTGGGGTAAAACCTAAAGGGAAAGACCTAGCACCAAATCCAATTTGCCATCTGATCTAACTTCTGGAGGCAGTCAAAATGATCCTTAGAATTCTTCCCTACCTTATTCCTGTGCTGAGATACAGGCTGCTCCAACCTGCTGTAAAATGCTTGATTTCGAGAGTGAGCGAAACTAATGAAAACATTGTTGGGGTAAAACCTAAAGGGAAAGACCTAGTACCAAATCCAATTTGCCATCTGATCTAACTTCTGGAGGCAGTCAAAATGATCCTTAGAATTCTTCCCTACCTTATTCCTGTGCTGAGATACAGGCTGCTCCAACCTGCTGTAAAATGCTTGATTTCGAGAGTGAGCGAAACTAATGAAAACATTGTTGGGGTAAAACCTAAAGGGAAAGACCTAGCACCAAATCCAATTTGCCATCTGATCTAACTTCTGGAGGCAGTCAAAATGATCCTTAGAATTCTTCCCTACCTTATTCCTGTGCTGAGATACAGGCTGCTCCAACCTGCTGTAAAATGCTTGATTTCGAGAGTGAGCGAAACTAATGAAAACATTGTTGGGGTAAAACCTAAAGGGAAAGACCTAGCACCAAATCCAATTTGCCATCTGATCTAACTTCTGGAGGCAGTCAAAATGATCCTTAGAATTCTTCCCTACCTTATTCCTGTGCTGAGATACAGGCTGCTCCAACCTGCTGTAAAATGCTTGATTTCGAGAGTGAGCGAAACTAATGAAAACATTGTTGGGGTAAAACCTAAAGGGAAAGGCCTAGCACCAAATTGCATTGGCCATCTGATCTAACTTCTGGAGGCAGTCAAAATGAGTATTTGAATTCTTCCCTACCTTATTCCTGTGCTGAGATACAGGCTGCTCCAACCTGCTGTAAAATGCTTGATTTCGAGAGTGAGCGAAACTAATGAAAACATTGTTGGGGTAAAACCTAAAGGGAAAGACCTAGCACCAAATCCAATTTGCCATCTGATCTAACTTCTGGAGGCAGTCAAAATGATCCTTAGAATTCTTCCCTACCTTATTCCTGTGCTGAGATACAGGCTGCTCCAACCTGCTGTAAAATGCTTGATTTCGAGAGTGAGCGAAACTAATGAAAACATTGTTGGGGTAAAACCTAAAGGGAAAGACCTAGCACCAAATCCAATTTGCCATCTGATCTAACTTCTGGAGGCAGTCAAAATGATCCTTAGAATTCTTCCCTACCTTATTCCTGTGCTGAGATACAGGCTGCTCCAACCTGCTGTAAAATGCTTGATTTCGAGAGTGAGCGAAACTAATGAAAACATTGTTGGGGTAAAACCTAAAGGGAAAGACCTAGCACCAAATCCAATTTGCCATCTGATCTAACTTCTGGAGGCAGTCAAAATGATCCTTAGAATTCTTCCCTACCTTATTCCTGTGCTGAGATACAGGCTGCTCCAACCTGCTGTAAAATGCTTGATTTCGAGAGTGAGCGAAACTAATGAAAACATTGTTGGGGTAAAACCTAAAGGGAAAGACCTAGCACCAAATCCAATTTGCCATCTGATCTAACTTCTGGAGGCAGTCAAAATGATCCTTAGAATTCTTCCCTACCTTATTCCTGTGCTGAGATACAGGCTGCTCCAACCTGCTGTAAAATGCTTGATTTCGAGAGTGAGCGAAACTAATGAAAACATTGTTGGGGTAAAACCTAAAGGGAAAGACCTAGCACCAAATCCAATTTGCCATCTGATCTAACTTCTGGAGGCAGTCAAAATGATCCTTAGAATTCTTCCCTACCTTATTCCTGTGCTGAGATACAGGCTGCTCCAACCTGCTGTAAAATGCTTGATTTCGAGAGTGAGCGAAACTAATGAAAACATTGTTGGGGTAAAACCTAAAGGGAAAGACCTAGCACCAAATCCAATTTGCCATCTGATCTAACTTCTGGAGGCAGTCAAAATGATCCTTAGAATTCTTCCCTACCTTATTCCTGTGCTGAGATACAGGCTGCTCCAACCTGCTGTAAAATGCTTGATTTCGAGAGTGAGCAAAACTAATGAAAACATTGTTGGGGTAAAACCTAAAGGGAAAGACCTAGCACCAAATCCAATTTGCCATCTGATCTAACTTCTGGAGGCAGTCAAAATGATCCTTAGAATTCTTCCCTACCTTATTCCTGTGCTGAGATACAGGCTGCTCCAACCTGCTGTAAAATGCTCGATTTCGAGAGTGAGCGAAACTAATGAAAACATTGTTGGGGTAAAACCTAAAGGGAAAGACCTAGCACCAAATCCAATTTGCCATCTGATCTAACTTCTGGAGGCAGTCAAAATGATCCTTAGAATTCTTCCCTACCTTATTCCTGTGCTGAGATACAGGCTGCTCCAACCTGCTGTAAAATGCTTGATTTCGAGAGTGAGCGAAACTAATGAAAACATTGTTGGGGTAAAACCTAAAGGGAAAGACCTAGCACCAAATCCAATTTGCCATCTGATCTAACTTCTGGAGGCAGTCAAAATGAGTATTTGAATTCTTCCCTACCTTATTCCTGTGCTGAGATACAGGCTGCTCCAACCTGCTGTAAAATGCTTGATTTCGAGAGTGAGCGAAACTAATGAAAACATTGTTGGGGTAAAACCTAAAGGGAAAGACCTAGCACCAAATCCAATTTGCCATCTGATCTAACTTCTGGAGGCAGTCAAAATGATCCTTAGAATTCTTCCCTACCTTATTCCTGTGCTGAGATACAGGCTGCTCCAACCTGCTGTAAAATGCTTGATTTCGAGAGTGAGCGAAACTAATGAAAACATTGTTGGGGTAAAACCTAAAGGGAAAGACCTAGTACCAAATCCAATTTGCCATCTGATCTAACTTCTGGAGGCAGTCAAAATGATCCTTAGAATTCTTCCCTACCTTATTCCTGTGCTGAGATACAGGCTGCTCCAACCTGCTGTAAAATGCTTGATTTCGAGAGTGAGCGAAACTAATGAAAACATTGTTGGGGTAAAACCTAAAGGGAAAGACCTAGCACCAAATCCAATTTGCCATCTGATCTAACTTCTGGAGGCAGTCAAAATGATCCTTAGAATTCTTCCCTACCTTATTCCTGTGCTGAGATACAGGCTGCTCCAACCTGCTGTAAAATGCTTGATTTCGAGAGTGAGCGAAACTAATGAAAACATTGTTGGGGTAAAACCTAAAGGGAAAGACCTAGCACCAAATCCAATTTGCCATCTGATCTAACTTCTGGAGGCAGTCAAAATGATCCTTAGAATTCTTCCCTACCTTATTCCTGTGCTGAGATACAGGCTGCTCCAACCTGCTGTAAAATGCTTGATTTCGAGAGTGAGCAAAACTAATGAAAACATTGTTGGGGTAAAACCTAAAGGGAAAGACCTAGCACCAAATCCAATTTGCCATCTGATCTAACTTCTGGAGGCAGTCAAAATGATCCTTAGAATTCTTCCCTACCTTATTCCTGTGCTGAGATACAGGCTGCTCCAACCTGCTGTAAAATGCTTGATTTCGAGAGTGAGCGAAACTAATGAAAACATTGTTGGGGTAAAACCTAAAGGGAAAGACCTAGCACCAAATCCAATTTGCCATCTGATCTAACTTCTGGAGGCAGTCAAAATGAGTATTTGAATTCTTCCCTACCTTATTCCTGTGCTGAGATACAGGCTGCTCCAACCTGCTGTAAAATGCTTGATTTCGAGAGTGAGCGAAACTAATGAAAACATTGTTGGGGTAAAACCTAAAGGGAAAGACCTAGCACCAAATCCAATTTGCCATCTGATCTAACTTCTGGAGGCAGTCAAAATGATCCTTAGAATTCTTCCCTACCTTATTCCTGTGCTGAGATACAGGCTGCTCCAACCTGCTGTAAAATGCTTGATTTCGAGAGTGAGCAAAACTAATGAAAACATTGTTGGGGTAAAACCTAAAGGGAAAGACCTAGCACCAAATCCAATTTGCCATCTGATCTAACTTCTGGAGGCAGTCAAAATGATCCTTAGAATTCTTCCCTACCTTATTCCTGTGCTGAGATACAGGCTGCTCCAACCTGCTGTAAAATGCTTGATTTCGAGAGTGAGCGAAACTAATGAAAACATTGTTGGGGTAAAACCTAAAGGGAAAGACCTAGCACCAAATCCAATTTGCCATCTGATCTAACTTCTGGAGGCAGTCAAAATGATCCTTAGAATTCTTCCCTACCTTATTCCTGTGCTGAGATACAGGCTGCTCCAACCTGCTGTAAAATGCTTGATTTCGAGAGTGAGCAAAACTAATGAAAACATTGTTGGGGTAAAACCTAAAGGGAAAGACCTAGCACCAAATCCAATTTGCCATCTGATCTAACTTCTGGAGGCAGTCAAAATGATCCTTAGAATTCTTCCCTACCTTATTCCTGTGCTGAGATACAGGCTGCTCCAACCTGCTGTAAAATGCTCGATTTCGAGAGTGAGCGAAACTAATGAAAACATTGTTGGGGTAAAACCTAAAGGGAAAGACCTAGCACCAAATCCAATTTGCCATCTGATCTAACTTCTGGAGGCAGTCAAAATGATCCTTAGAATTCTTCCCTACCTTATTCCTGTGCTGAGATACAGGCTGCTCCAACCTGCTGTAAAATGCTTGATTTCGAGAGTGAGCGAAACTAATGAAAACATTGTTGGGGTAAAACCTAAAGGGAAAGACCTAGCACCAAATCCAATTTGCCATCTGATCTAACTTCTGGAGGCAGTCAAAATGAGTATTTGAATTCTTCCCTACCTTATTCCTGTGCTGAGATACAGGCTGCTCCAACCTGCTGTAAAATGCTTGATTTCGAGAGTGAGCGAAACTAATGAAAACATTGTTGGGGTAAAACCTAAAGGGAAAGACCTAGCACCAAATCCAATTTGCCATCTGATCTAACTTCTGGAGGCAGTCAAAATGATCCTTAGAATTCTTCCCTACCTTATTCCTGTGCTGAGATACAGGCTGCTCCAACCTGCTGTAAAATGCTTGATTTCGAGAGTGAGCGAAACTAATGAAAACATTGTTGGGGTAAAACCTAAAGGGAAAGACCTAGCACCAAATCCAATTTGCCATCTGATCTAACTTCTGGAGGCAGTCAAAATGATCCTTAGAATTCTTCCCTACCTTATTCCTGTGCTGAGATACAGGCTGCTCCAACCTGCTGTAAAATGCTTGATTTCGAGAGTGAGCGAAACTAATGAAAACATTGTTGGGGTAAAACCTAAAGGGAAAGACCTAGCACCAAATCCAATTTGCCATCTGATCTAACTTCTGGAGGCAGTCAAAATGAGTATTTGAATTCTTCCCTACCTTATTCCTGTGCTGAGATACAGGCTGCTCCAACCTGCTGTAAAATGCTTGATTTCGAGAGTGAGCGAAACTAATGAAAACATTGTTGGGGTAAAACCTAAAGGGAAAGACCTAGTACCAAATCCAATTTGCCATCTGATCTAACTTCTGGAGGCAGTCAAAATGATCCTTAGAATTCTTCCCTACCTTATTCCTGTGCTGAGATACAGGCTGCTCCAACCTGCTGTAAAATGCTTGATTTCGAGAGTGAGCAAAACTAATGAAAACATTGTTGGGGTAAAACCTAAAGGGAAAGACCTAGCACCAAATCCAATTTGCCATCTGATCTAACTTCTGGAGGCAGTCAAAATGATCCTTAGAATTCTTCCCTACCTTATTCCTGTGCTGAGATACAGGCTGCTCCAACCTGCTGTAAAATGCTTGATTTCGAGAGTGAGCGAAACTAATGAAAACATTGTTGGGGTAAAACCTAAAGGGAAAGACCTAGCACCAAATCCAATTTGCCATCTGATCTAACTTCTGGAGGCAGTCAAAATGATCCTTAGAATTCTTCCCTACCTTATTCCTGTGCTGAGATACAGGCTGCTCCAACCTGCTGTAAAATGCTTGATTTCGAGAGTGAGCGAAACTAATGAAAACATTGTTGGGGTAAAACCTAAAGGGAAAGACCTAGCACCAAATCCAATTTGCCATCTGATCTAACTTCTGGAGGCAGTCAAAATGATCCTTAGAATTCTTCCCTACCTTATTCCTGTGCTGAGATACAGGCTGCTCCAACCTGCTGTAAAATGCTTGATTTCGAGAGTGAGCGAAACTAATGAAAACATTGTTGGGGTAAAACCTAAAGGGAAAGACCTAGCACCAAATCCAATTTGCCATCGGATCTAACTTCTGGAGGCAGTCAAAATGATCCTTAGAATTCTTCCCTGCCTTATTCCTGTGCTGAGATACAGGCTGCTCCAACCTGCTGTAAAATGCTTGATTTCGAGAGTGAGCGAAACTAATGAAAACATTGTTGGGGTAAAACCTAAAGGGAAAGACCTAGCACCAAATCCAATTTGCCATCTGATCTAACTTCTGGAGGCAGTCAAAATGATCCTTAGAATTCTTCCCTACCTTATTCCTGTGCTGAGATACAGGCTGCTCCAACCTGCTGTAAAATGCTTGATTTCGAGAGTGAGCGAAACTAATGAAAACATTGTTGGGGTAAAACCTAAAGGGAAAGACCTAGCACCAAATCCAATTTGCCATCTGATCTAACTTCTGGAGGCAGTCAAAATGATCCTTAGAATTCTTCCCTACCTTATTCCTGTGCTGAGATACAGGCTGCTCCAACCTGCTGTAAAATGCTTGATTTCGAGAGTGAGCAAAACTAATGAAAACATTGTTGGGGTAAAACCTAAAGGGAAAGACCTAGCACCAAATCCAATTTGCCATCTGATCTAACTTCTGGAGGCAGTCAAAATGATCCTTAGAATTCTTCCCTACCTTATTCCTGTGCTGAGATACAGGCTGCTCCAACCTGCTGTAAAATGCTTGATTTCGAGAGTGAGCGAAACTAATGAAAACATTGTTGGGGTAAAACCTAAAGGGAAAGACCTAGCACCAAATCCAATTTGCCATCGGATCTAACTTCTGGAGGCAGTCAAAATGATCCTTAGAATTCTTCCCTACCTTATTCCTGTGCTGAGATACAGGCTGCTCCAACCTGCTGTAAAATGCTTGATTTCGAGAGTGAGCGAAACTAATGAAAACATTGTTGGGGTAAAACCTAAAGGGAAAGACCTAGCACCAAATCCAATTTGCCATCTGATCTAACTTCTGGAGGCAGTCAAAATGATCCTTAGAATTCTTCCCTACCTTATTCCTGTGCTGAGATACAGGCTGCTCCAACCTGCTGTAAAATGCTTGATTTCGAGAGTGAGCGAAACTAATGAAAACATTGTTGGGGTAAAACCTAAAGGGAAAGACCTAGCACCAAATCCAATTTGCCATCTGATCTAACTTCTGGAGGCAGTCAAAATGAGTATTTGAATTCTTCCCTACCTTATTCCTGTGCTGAGATACAGGCTGCTCCAACCTGCTGTAAAATGCTTGATTTCGAGAGTGAGCGAAACTAATGAAAACATTGTTGGGGTAAAACCTAAAGGGAAAGACCTAGCACCAAATCCAATTTGCCATCTGATCTAACTTCTGGAGGCAGTCAAAATGATCCTTAGAATTCTTCCCTACCTTATTCCTGTGCTGAGATACAGGCTGCTCCAACCTGCTGTAAAATGCTTGATTTCGAGAGTGAGCGAAACTAATGAAAACATTGTTGGGGTAAAACCTAAAGGGAAAGACCTAGCACCAAATCCAATTTGCCATCTGATCTAACTTCTGGAGGCAGTCAAAATGATCCTTAGAATTCTTCCCTACCTTATTCCTGTGCTGAGATACAGGCTGCTCCAACCTGCTGTAAAATGCTTGATTTCGAGAGTGAGCGAAACTAATGAAAACATTGTTGGGGTAAAACCTAAAGGGAAAGGCCTAGCACCAAATCCAATTTGCCATCTGATCTAACTTCTGGAGGCAGTCAAAATGATCCTTAGAATTCTTCCCTACCTTATTCCTGTGCTGAGATACAGGCTGCTCCAACCTGCTGTAAAATGCTTGATTTCGAGAGTGAGCGAAACTAATGAAAACGTTGTTGGGGTAAAACCTAAAGGGAAAGACCTAGCACCAAATCCAATTTGCCATCTGATCTAACTTCTGGAGGCAGTCAAAATGATCCTTAGAATTCTTCCCTACCTTATTCCTGTGCTGAGATACAGGCTGCTCCAACCTGCTGTAAAATGCTTGATTTCGAGAGTGAGCGAAACTAATGAAAACATTGTTGGGGTAAAACCTAAAGGGAAAGACCTAGCACCAAATCCAATTTGCCATCTGATCTAACTTCTGGAGGCAGTCAAAATGATCCTTAGAATTCTTCCCTACCTTATTCCTGTGCTGAGATACAGGCTGCTCCAACCTGCTGTAAAATGCTTGATTTCGAGAGTGAGCGAAACTAATGAAAACATTGTTGGGGTAAAACCTAAAGGGAAAGACCTAGCACCAAATCCAATTTGCCATCTGATCTAACTTCTGGAGGCAGTCAAAATGAGTATTTGAATTCTTCCCTACCTTATTCCTGTGCTGAGATACAGGCTGCTCCAACCTGCTGTAAAATGCTTGATTTCGAGAGTGAGCGAAACTAATGAAAACATTGTTGGGGTAAAACCTAAAGGGAAAGACCTAGCACCAAATCCAATTTGCCATCTGATCTAACTTCTGGAGGCAGTCAAAATGATCCTTAGAATTCTTCCCTACCTTATTCCTGTGCTGAGATACAGGCTGCTCCAACCTGCTGTAAAATGCTTGATTTCGAGAGTGAGCGAAACTAATGAAAACATTGTTGGGGTAAAACCTAAAGGGAAAGACCTAGCACCAAATCCAATTTGCCATCTGATCTAACTTCTGGAGGCAGTCAAAATGATCCTTAGAATTCTTCCCTACCTTATTCCTGTGCTGAGATACAGGCTGCTCCAACCTGCTGTAAAATGCTTGATTTCGAGAGTGAGCGAAACTAATGAAAACATTGTTGGGGTAAAACCTAAAGGGAAAGACCTAGCACCAAATCCAATTTGCCATCTGATCTAACTTCTGGAGGCAGTCAAAATGATCCTTAGAATTCTTCCCTACCTTATTCCTGTGCTGAGATACAGGCTGCTCCAACCTGCTGTAAAATGCTTGATTTCGAGAGTGAGCGAAACTAATGAAAACATTGTTGGGGTAAAACCTAAAGGGAAAGACCTAGCACCAAATCCAATTTGCCATCTGATCTAACTTCTGGAGGCAGTCAAAATGATCCTTAGAATTCTTCCCTACCTTATTCCTGTGCTGAGATACAGGCTGCTCCAACCTGCTGTAAAATGCTTGATTTCGAGAGTGAGCGAAACTAATGAAAACATTGTTGGGGTAAAACCTAAAGGGAAAGACCTAGCACCAAATCCAATTTGCCATCTGATCTAACTTCTGGAGGCAGTCAAAATGATCCTTAGAATTCTTCCCTACCTTATTCCTGTGCCTGAGATACAGGCTGCTCCAACCTGCTGTAAAATGCTTGATTTCGAGAGTGAGCGAAACTAATGAAAACATTGTTGGGGTAAAACCTAAAGGGAAAGACCTAGCACCAAATCCAATTTGCCATCTGATCTAACTTCTGGAGGCAGTCAAAATGATCCTTAGAATTCTTCCCTACCTTATTCCTGTGCTGAGATACAGGCTGCTCCAACCTGCTGTAAAATGCTTGATTTCGAGAGTGAGCGAAACTAATGAAAACATTGTTGGGGTAAAACCTAAAGGGAAAGACCTAGCACCAAATCCAATTTGCCATCTGATCTAACTTCTGGAGGCAGTCAAAATGATCCTTAGAATTCTTCCCTACCTTATTCCTGTGCTGAGATACAGGCTGCTCCAACCTGCTGTAAAATGCTTGATTTCGAGAGTGAGTGAAACTAATGAAAACATTGTTGGGGTAAAACCTAAAGGGAAAGGCCTAGCACCAAATCCAAATTGCCATCCGATCTAACTTCTGGAGGCAGTCAAAATGATCCTTAGAATTCTTCCCTACCTTATTCCTGTGCTGAGATACAGGCTGCTCCAACCTGCTGTAAAATGCTTGATTTCGAGAGTGAGCGAAACTAATGAAAACGTTGTTGGGGTAAAACCTAAAGGGAAAGACCTAGCACCAAATCCAATTTGCCATCTGATCTAACTTCTGGAGGCAGTCAAAATGATCCTTAGAATTCTTCCCTACCTTATTCCTGTGCTGAGATACAGGCTGCTCCAACCTGCTGTAAAATGCTTGATTTCGAGAGTGAGCGAAACTAATGAAAACATTGTTGGGGTAAAACCTAAAGGGAAAGACCTAGCACCAAATCCAATTTGCCATCTGATCTAACTTCTGGAGGCAGTCAAAATGATCCTTAGAATTCTTCCCTACCTTATTCCTGTGCTGAGATACAGGCTGCTCCAACCTGCTGTAAAATGCTCGATTTCGAGAGTGAGCAAAACTAATGAAAACATTGTTGGGGTAAAACCTAAAGGGAAAGACCTAGCACCAAATCCAATTTGCCATCTGATCTAACTTCTGGAGGCAGTCAAAATGAGTATTTGAATTCTTCCCTACCTTATTCCTGTGCTGAGATACAGGCTGCTCCAACCTGCTGTAAAATGCTTGATTTCGAGAGTGAGCGAAACTAATGAAAACATTGTTGGGGTAAAACCTAAAGGGAAAGACCTAGCACCAAATCCAATTTGCCATCTGATCTAACTTCTGGAGGCAGTCAAAATGATCCTTAGAATTCTTCCCTACCTTATTCCTGTGCTGAGATACAGGCTGCTCCAACCTGCTGTAAAATGCTTGATTTCGAGAGTGAGCGAAACTAATGAAAACATTGTTGGGGTAAAACCTAAAGGGAAAGACCTAGCACCAAATCCAATTTGCCATCTGATCTAACTTCTGGAGGCAGTCAAAATGATCCTTAGAATTCTTCCCTACCTTATTCCTGTGCTGAGATACAGGCTGCTCCAACCTGCTGTAAAATGCTTGATTTCGAGAGGGAGCGAAACTAATGAAAACATTGTTGGGGTAAAACCTAAAGGGAAAGACCTAGCACCAAATCCAATTTGCCATCTGATCTAACTTCTGGAGGCAGTCAAAATGATCCTTAGAATTCTTCCCTACCTTATTCCTGTGCTGAGATACAGGCTGCTCCAACCTGCTGTAAAATGCTTGATTTCGAGAGTGAGCGAAACTAATGAAAACATTGTTGGGGTAAAACCTAAAGGGAAAGACCTAGCACCAAATCCAATTTGCCATCTGATCTAACTTCTGGAGGCAGTCAAAATGATCCTTAGAATTCTTCCCTACCTTATTCCTGTGCTGAGATACAGGCTGCTCCAACCTGCTGTAAAATGCTTGATTTCGAGAGTGAGCGAAACTAATGAAAACATTGTTGGGGTAAAACCTAAAGGGAAAGACCTAGCACCAAATCCAATTTGCCATCTGATCTAACTTCTGGAGGCAGTCAAAATGATCCTTAGAATTCTTCCCTACCTTATTCCTGTGCTGAGATACAGGCTGCTCCAACCTGCTGTAAAATGCTTGATTTCGAGAGTGAGCGAAACTAATGAAAACATTGTTGGGGTAAAACCTAAAGGGAAAGACCTAGCACCAAATCCAATTTGCCATCTGATCTAACTTCTGGAGGCAGTCAAAATGATCCTTAGAATTCTTCCCTACCTTATTCCTGTGCTGAGATACAGGCTGCTCCAACCTGCTGTAAAATGCTTGATTTCGAGAGTGAGCGAAACTAATGAAAACATTGTTGGGGTAAAACCTAAAGGGAAAAACCTAGCACCAAATCCAATTTGCCATCTGATCTAACTTCTGGAGGCAGTCTAAATGAGTATTTGAATTCTTCCCTACCTTATTCCTGTGCTGAGATACAGGCTGCTCCAACCTGCTGTAAAATGCTTGATTTCGAGAGTGAGCGAAACTAATGAAAACATTGTTGGGGTAAAACCTAAAGGGAAAGACCTAGCACCAAATCCAATTTGCCATCTGATCTAACTTCTGGAGGCAGTCAAAATGATCCTTAGAATTCTTCCCTACCTTATTCCTGTGCTGAGATACAGGCTGCTCCAACCTGCTGTAAAATGCTTGATTTCGAGAGTGAGCGAAACTAATGAAAACATTGTTGGGGTAAAACCTAAAGGGAAAGACCTAGCACCAAATCCAATTTGCCATCTGATCTAACTTCTGGAGGCAGTCAAAATGATCCTTAGAATTCTTCCCTACCTTATTCCTGTGCTGAGATACAGGCTGCTCCAACCTGCTGTAAAATGCTTGATTTCGAGAGTGAGCGAAACTAATGAAAACATTGTTGGGGTAAAACCTAAAGGGAAAGACCTAGCACCAAATCCAATTTGCCATCTGATCTAACTTCTGGAGGCAGTCAAAATGATCCTTAGAATTCTTCCCTACCTTATTCCTGTGCTGAGATACAGGCTGCTCCAACCTGCTGTAAAATGCTTGATTTCGAGAGTGAGCAAAACTAATGAAAACATTGTTGGGGTAAAACCTAAAGGGAAAGACCTAGCACCAAATCCAATTTGCCATCTGATCTAACTTCTGGAGGCAGTCAAAATGAGTATTTGAATTCTTCCCTACCTTATTCCTGTGCTGAGATACAGGCTGCTCCAACCTGCTGTAAAATGCTTGATTTCGAGAGTGAGCGAAACTAATGAAAACATTGTTGGGGTAAAACCTAAAGGGAAAGACCTAGCACCAAATCCAATTTGCCATCTGATCTAACTTCTGGAGGCAGTCAAAATGATCTTTAGAATTCTCCCCTACCTTATTCCTGTGCTGAGATACAGGCTGCTCCAACCTGCTGTAAAATGCTTGATTTCGAGAGTGAGCGAAACTAATGAAAACATTGTTGGGGTAAAACCTAAAGGGAAAGACCTAGCACCAAATCCAATTTGCCATCTGATCTAACTTCTGGAGGCAGTCAAAATGATCCTTAGAATTCTTCCCTACCTTATTCCCGTGCTGAGATACAGGCTGCTCCAACCTGCTGTAAAATGCTTGATTTCGAGAGTGAGCGAAACTAATGAAAACATTGTTGGGGGTAAAACCTAAAGGGAAAGACCTAGCACCAAATACAATTTGCCATCTGATCTAACTTCTGGAGGCAGTCAAAATGATCCTTAGAATTCTTCCCTACCTTATTCCTGTGCTGAGATACAGGCTGCTCCAACCTGCTGTAAAATGCTTGATTTCGAGAGTGAGCGAAACTAATGAAAACATTGTTGGGGTAAAACCTAAAGGGAAAGACCTAGCACCAAATCCAATTTGCCATCGGATCTAACTTCTGGAGGCAGTCAAAATGATCCTTAGAATTCTTCCCTACCTTATTCCTGTGCTGAGATACAGGCTGCTCCAACCTGCTGTAAAATGCTTGATTTCGAGAGTGAGCGAAACTAATGAAAACATTGTTGGGGTAAAACCTAAAGGGAAAGACCTAGCACCAAATCCAATTTGCCATCTGATCTAACTTCTGGAGGCAGTCAAAATGATCCTTAGAATTCTTCCCTGCCTTATTCCTGTGCTGAGATACAGGCTGCTCCAACCTGCTGTAAAATGCTCGATTTCGAGAGTGAGCGAAACTAATGAAAACATTGTTGGGGGTAAAACCTAAAGGGAAAGACCTAGCACCAAATCCAATTTGCCATCTGATCTAACTTCTGGAGGCAGTCAAAATGATCCTTAGAATTCTTCCCTACCTTATTCCTGTGCTGAGATACAGGCTGCTCCAACCTGCTGTAAAATGCTTGATTTCGAGAGTGAGCGAAACTAATGAAAACATTGTTGGGGTAAAACCTAAAGGGAAAGACCTAGCACCAAATCCAATTTGCCATCTGATCTAACTTCTGGAGGCAGTCAAAATGATCCTTAGAATTCTTCCCTACCTTATTCCTGTGCTGAGATACAGGCTGCTCCAACCTGCTGTAAAATGCTTGATTTCGAGAGTGAGCAAAACTAATGAAAACATTGTTGGGGTAAAACCTAAAGGGAAAGACCTAGCACCAAATCCAATTTGCCATCTGATCTAACTTCTGGAGGCAGTCAAAATGATCCTTAGAATTCTTCCCTACCTTATTCCTGTGCTGAGATACAGGCTGCTCCAACCTGCTGTAAAATGCTTGATTTCGAGAGTGAGCGAAACTAATGAAAACATTGTTGGGGTAAAACCTAAAGGGAAAGACCTAGCACCAAATCCAATTTGCCATCGGATCTAACTTCTGGAGGCAGTCAAAATGATCCTTAGAATTCTTCCCTACCTTATTCCTGTGCTGAGATACAGGCTGCTCCAACCTGCTGTAAAATGCTTGATTTCGAGAGTGAGCGAAACTAATGAAAACATTGTTGGGGTAAAACCTAAAGGGAAAGACCTAGCACCAAATCCAATTTGCCATCTGATCTAACTTCTGGAGGCAGTCAAAATGATCCTTAGAATTCTTCCCTACCTTATTCCTGTGCTGAGATACAGGCTGCTCCAACCTGCTGTAAAATGCTTGATTTCGAGAGTGAGCGAAACTAATGAAAACATTGTTGGGGTAAAACCTAAAGGGAAAGACCTAGCACCAAATCCAATTTGCCATCTGATCTAACTTCTGGAGGCAGTCAAAATGAGTATTTGAATTCTTCCCTACCTTATTCCTGTGCTGAGATACAGGCTGCTCCAACCTGCTGTAAAATGCTTGATTTCGAGAGTGAGCGAAACTAATGAAAACATTGTTGGGGTAAAACCTAAAGGGAAAGACCTAGCACCAAATCCAATTTGCCATCTGATCTAACTTCTGGAGGCAGTCAAAATGAGTATTTGAATTCTTCCCTACCTTATTCCTGTGCTGAGATACAGGCTGCTCCAACCTGCTGTAAAATGCTTGATTTCGAGAGTGAGCGAAACTAATGAAAACATTGTTGGGGTAAAACCTAAAGGGAAAGACCTAGCACCAAATCCAATTTGCCATCTGATCTAACTTCTGGAGGCAGTCAAAATGATCCTTAGAATTCTTCCCTACCTTATTTCCTGTGCTGAGATACAGGCTGCTCCAACCTGCTGTAAAATTCTTGATTTCGAGAGTGAGCGAAACTAATGAAAACATTGTTGGGGTAAAACCTAAAGGGAAAGACCTAGCCCCAAATCCAATTTGCCATCTGATCTAACTTCTGGAGGCAGTCAAAATGAGTATTTGAATTCTTCCCTACCTTATTCCTGTGCTGAGATACAGGCTGCTCCAACCTGCTGTAAAATGCTTGATTTCGAGAGTGAGCGAAACTAATGAAAACATTGTTGGGGTAAAACCTAAAGGGAAAGACCTAGCACCAAATCCAATTTGCCATCTGATCTAACTTCTGGAGGCAGTCAAAATGATCCTTAGAATTCTTCCCTACCTTATTCCTGTGCTGAGATACAGGCTGCTCCAACCTGCTGTAAAATGCTTGATTTCGAGAGTGAGCGAAACTAATGAAAACATTGTTGGGGTAAAACCTAAAGGGAAAGACCTAGCACCAAATCCAATTTGCCATCTGATCTAACTTCTGGAGGCAGTCAAAATGATCTTTAGAATTCTCCCCCTACCTTATTCCTGTGCTGAGATACAGGCTGCTCCAACCTGCTGTAAAATGCTTGATTTCGAGAGTGAGCGAAACTAATGAAAACATTGTTGGGGTAAAACCTAAAGGGAAAGACCTAGCACCAAATCCAATTTGCCATCTGATCTAACTTCTGGAGGCAGTCAAAATGATCCTTAGAATTCTTCCCTACCTTATTCCTGTGCTGAGATACAGGCTGCTCCAACCTGCTGTAAAATGCTTGATTTCGAGAGTGAGCGAAACTAATGAAAACATTGTTGGGGTAAAACCTAAAGGGAAAGACCTAGCACCAAATACAATTTGCCATCTGATCTAACTTCTGGAGGCAGTCAAAATGATCCTTAGAATTCTTCCCTACCTTATTCCTGTGCTGAGATACAGGCTGCTCCAACCTGCTGTAAAATGCTTGATTTCGAGAGTGAGCGAAACTAATGAAAACATTGTTGGGGTAAAACCTAAAGGGAAAGACCTAGCACCAAATCCAATTTGCCATCTGATCTAACTTCTGGAGGCAGTCAAAATGATCCTTAGAATTCTTCCCTACCTTATTCCTGTGCTGAGATACAGGCTGCTCCAACCTGCTGTAAAATGCTTGATTTCGAGAGTGAGCGAAACTAATGAAAACATTGTTGGGGTAAAACCTAAAGGGAAAGACCTAGCACCAAATCCAATTTGCCATCGGATCTAACTTCTGGAGGCAGTCAAAATGATCCTTAGAATTCTTCCCTGCCTTATTCCTGTGCTGAGATACAGGCTGCTCCAACCTGCTGTAAAATGCTTGATTTCGAGAGTGAGCGAAACTAATGAAAACATTGTTGGGGTAAAACCTAAAGGGAAAGACCTAGCACCAAATCCAATTTGCCATCTGATCTAACTTCTGGAGGCAGTCAAAATGATCCTTAGAATTCTTCCCTACCTTATTCCTGTGCTGAGATACAGGCTGCTCCAACCTGCTGTAAAATGCTTGATTTCGAGAGTGAGCGAAACTAATGAAAACATTGTTGGGGTAAAACCTAAAGGGAAAGACCTAGCACCAAATCCAATTTGCCATCTGATCTAACTTCTGGAGGCAGTCAAAATGATCCTTAGAATTCTTCCCTACCTTATTCCTGTGCTGAGATACAGGCTGCTCCAACCTGCTGTAAAATGCTTGATTTCGAGAGTGAGCGAAACTAATGAAAACATTGTTGGGGTAAAACCTAAAGGGAAAGACCTAGCACCAAATCCAATTTGCCATCTGATCTAACTTCTGGAGGCAGTCAAAATGATCCTTAGAATTCTTCCCTACCTTATTCCTGTGCTGAGATACAGGCTGCTCCAACCTGCTGTAAAATGCTTGATTTCGAGAGTGAGCGAAACTAATGAAAACATTGTTGGGGTAAAACCTAAAGGGAAAGACCTAGCACCAAATCCAATTTGCCATCGGATCTAACTTCTGGAGGCAGTCAAAATGATCCTTAGAATTCTTCCCTACCTTATTCCTGTGCTGAGATACAGGGCTGCTCCAACCTGCTGTAAAATGCTTGATTTCGAGAGTGAGCGAAACTAATGAAAACATTGTTGGGGTAAAACCTAAAGGGAAAGACCTAGCACCAAATCCAATTTGCCATCTGATCTAACTTCTGGAGGCAGTCAAAATGATCCTTAGAATTCTTCCCTACCTTATTCCTGTGCTGAGATACAGGCTGCTCCAACCTGCTGTAAAATGCTTGATTTCGAGAGTGAGCGAAACTAATGAAAACATTGTTGGGGTAAAACCTAAAGGGAAAGACCTAGCACCAAATCCAATTTGCCATCTGATCTAACTTCTGGAGGCAGTCAAAATGAGTATTTGAATTCTTCCCTACCTTATTCCTGTGCTGAGATACAGGCTGCTCCAACCTGCTGTAAAATGCTTGATTTCGAGAGTGAGCGAAACTAATGAAAACATTGTTGGGGTAAAACCTAAAGGGAAAGACCTAGCACCAAATCCAATTTGCCATCTGATCTAACTTCTGGAGGCAGTCAAAATGATCCTTAGAATTCTTCCCTACCTTATTCCTGTGCTGAGATACAGGCTGCTCCAACCTGCTGTAAAATGCTTGATTTCGAGAGTGAGCGAAACTAATGAAAACATTGTTGGGGTAAAACCTAAAGGGAAAGACCTAGCACCAAATCCAATTTGCCATCTGATCTAACTTCTGGAGGCAGTCAAAATGATCCTTAGAATTCTTCCCTACCTTATTCCTGTGCTGAGATACAGGCTGCTCCAACCTGCTGTAAAATGCTTGATTTCGAGAGTGAGCGAAACTAATGAAAACATTGTTGGGGTAAAACCTAAAGGGAAGGACCTAGCACCAAATCCAATTTGCCATCTGATCTAACTTCTGGAGGCAGTCAAAATGATCCTTAGAATTCTTCCCTACCTTATTCCTGTGCTGAGATACAGGCTGCTCCAACCTGCTGTAAAATGCTTGATTTCGAGAGTGAGTGAAACTAATGAAAACATTGTTGGGGGTAAAACCTAAAGGGAAAGGCCTAGCACCAAATCCAATTTGCCATCTGATCTAACTTCTGGAGGCAGTCAAAATGATCCTTAGAATTCTTCCCTACCTTATTCCTGTGCTGAGATACAGGCTGCTCCAACCTGCTGTAAAATGCTTGATTTCGAGAGTGAGCGAAACTAATGAAAACGTTGTTGGGGTAAAACCTAAAGGGATAGACCTAGCACCAAATCCAATTTGCCATCTGATCTAACTTCTGGAGGCAGTCAAAATGATCCTTAGAATTCTTCCCTACCTTATTCCTGTGCTGAGATACAGGCTGCTCCAACCTGCTGTAAAATGCTTGATTTCGAGAGTGAGCGAAACTAATGAAAACATTGTTGGGGTAAAACCTAAAGGGAAAGACCTAGCACCAAATCCAATTTGCCATCTGATCTAACTTCTGGAGGCAGTCAAAATGATCCTTAGAATTCTTCCCTACCTTATTCCTGTGCTGAGATACAGGCTGCTCCAACCTGCTGTAAAATGCTCGATTTCGAGAGTGAGCGAAACTAATGAAAACATTGTTGGGGTAAAAACCTAAAGGGAAAGACCTAGCACCAAATCCAATTTGCCATCTGATCTAACTTCTGGAGGCAGTCAAAATGATCCTTAGAATTCTTCCCTACCTTATTCCTGTGCTGAGATACAGGCTGCTCCAACCTGCTGTAAAATGCTTGATTTCGAGAGTGAGCGAAACTAATGAAAACATTGTTGGGGTAAAACCTAAAGGGAAAGACCTAGCACCAAATCCAATTTGCCATCTGATCTAACTTCTGGAGGCAGTCAAAATGATCCTTAGAATTCTTCCCTACCTTATTCCTGTGCTGAGATACAGGCTGCTCCAACCTGCTGTAAAATGCTTGATTTCGAGAGTGAGCGAAACTAATGAAAACATTGTTGGGGTAAAACCTAAAGGGAAAGACCTAGCACCAAATCCAATTTGCCATCTGATCTAACTTCTGGAGGCAGTCAAAATGATCCTTAGAATTCTTCCCTACCTTATTCCTGTGCTGAGATACAGGCTGCTCCAACCTGCTGTAAAATGCTTGATTTCGAGAGTGAGCGAAACTAATGAAAACATTGTTGGGGTAAAACCTAAAGGGAAAGACCTAGCACCAAATCCAATTTGCCATCTGATCTAACTTCTGGAGGCAGTCAAAATGATCCTTAGAATTCTTCCCTACCTTATTCCTGTGCTGAGATACAGGCTGCTCCAACCTGCTGTAAAATGCTTGATTTCGAGAGTGAGCGAAACTAATGAAAACATTGTTGGGGTAAAACCTAAAGGGAAAGACCTAGCACCAAATCCAATTTGCCATCTGATCTAACTTCTGGAGGCAGTCAAAATGATCCTTAGAATTCTTCCCTACCTTATTCCTGTGCTGAGATACAGGCTGCTCCAACCTGCTGTAAAATGCTCGATTTCGAGAGTGAGCGAAACTAATGAAAACATTGTTGGGGTAAAACCTAAAGGGAAAGACCTAGCACCAAATCCAATTTGCCATCTGATCTAACTTCTGGAGGCAGTCAAAATGATCCTTAGAATTCTTCCCTACCTTATTCCTGTGCTGAGATACAGGCTGCTCCAACCTGCTGTAAAATGCTTGATTTCGAGAGTGAGCGAAACTAATGAAAACATTGTTGGGGTAAAACCTAAAGGGAAAGACCTAGCACCAAATCCAATTTGCCATCTGATCTAACTTCTGGAGGCAGTCAAAATGATCCTTAGAATTCTTCCCTACCTTATTCCTGTGCTGAGATACAGGCTGCTCCAACCTGCTGTAAAATGCTTGATTTCGAGAGTGAGCGAAACTAATGAAAACATTGTTGGGGTAAAACCTAAAGGGAAAGACCTAGCACCAAATCCAATTTGCCATCTGATCTAACTTCTGGAGGCAGTCAAAATGATCCTTAGAATTCTTCCCTACCTTATTCCTGTGCTGAGATACAGGCTGCTCCAACCTGCTGTAAAATGCTTGATTTCGAGAGTGAGCGAAACTAATGAAAACATTGTTGGGGTAAAACCTAAAGGGAAAGACCTAGCACCAAATCCAATTTGCCATCTGATCTAACTTCTGGAGGCAGTCAAAATGATCCTTAGAATTCTTCCCTACCTTATTCCTGTGCTGAGATACAGGCTGCTCCAACCTGCTGTAAAATGCTTGATTTCGAGAGTGAGCGAAACTAATGAAAACATTGTTGGGGTAAAACCTAAAGGGAAAGACCTAGCACCAAATCCAATTTGCCATCGGATCTAACTTCTGGAGGCAGTCAAAATGATCCTTAGAATTCTTCCCTACCTTATTCCTGTGCTGAGATACAGGCTGCTCCAACCTGCTGTAAAATGCTTGATTTCGAGAGTGAGCGAAACTAATGAAAACATTGTTGGGGTAAAACCTAAAGGGAAAGACCTAGCACCAAATCCAATTTGCCATCTGATCTAACTTCTGGAGGCAGTCAAAATGATCCTTAGAATTCTTCCCTACCTTATTCCTGTGCTGAGATACAGGCTGCTCCAACCTGCTGTAAAATGCTTGATTTCGAGAGTGAGCGAAACTAATGAAAACATTGTTGGGGTAAAACCTAAAGGGAAAGACCTAGCACCAAATCCAATTTGCCATCTGATCTAACTTCTGGAGGCAGTCAAAATGATCCTTAGAATTCTTCCCTACCTTATTCCTGTGCTGAGATACAGGCTGCTCCAACCTGCTGTAAAATGCTTGATTTCGAGAGTGAGCGAAACTAATGAAAACATTGTTGGGGTAAAACCTAAAGGGAAAAACCTAGCACCAAATCCAATTTGCCATCTGATCTAACTTCTGGAGGCAGTCTAAATGAGTATTTGAATTCTTCCCTACCTTATTCCTGTGCTGAGATACAGGCTGCTCCAACCTGCTGTAAAATGCTTGATTTCGAGAGTGAGCGAAACTAATGAAAACATTGTTGGGGTAAAACCTAAAGGGAAAGACCTAGCACCAAATCCAATTTGCCATCTGATCTAACTTCTGGAGGCAGTCAAAATGATCCTTAGAATTCTTCCCTACCTTATTCCTGTGCTGAGATACAGGCTGCTCCAACCTGCTGTAAAATGCTTGATTTCGAGAGTGAGCGAAACTAATGAAAACATTGTTGGGGTAAAACCTAAAGGGAAAGACCTAGCACCAAATCCAATTTGCCATCTGATCTAACTTCTGGAGGCAGTCAAAATGATCCTTAGAATTCTTCCCTACCTTATTCCTGTGCTGAGATACAGGCTGCTCCAACCTGCTGTAAAATGCTTGATTTCGAGAGTGAGCGAAACTAATGAAAACATTGTTGGGGTAAAACCTAAAGGGAAAGACCTAGCACCAAATCCAATTTGCCATCTGATCTAACTTCTGGAGGCAGTCAAAATGAGTATTTGAATTCTTCCCTACCTTATTCCTGTGCTGAGATACAGGCTGCTCCAACCTGCTGTAAAATGCTTGATTTCGAGAGTGAGCGAAACTAATGAAAACATTGTTGGGGTAAAACCTAAAGGGAAAGACCTAGCACCAAATCCAATTTGCCATCTGATCTAACTTCTGGAGGCAGTCAAAATGAGTATTTGAATTCTTCCCTACCTTATTCCTGTGCTGAGATACAGGCTGCTCCAACCTGCTGTAAAATGCTTGATTTCGAGAGTGAGCGAAACTAATGAAAACATTGTTGGGGTAAAACCTAAAGGGAAAGACCTAGCACCAAATCCAATTTGCCATCTGATCTAACTTCTGGAGGCAGTCAAAATGATCCTTAGAATTCTTCCCTACCTTATTCCTGTGCTGAGATACAGGCTGCTCCAACCTGCTGTAAAATGCTTGATTTCGAGAGTGAGCGAAACTAATGAAAACATTGTTGGGGTAAAACCTAAAGGGAAAAAACCTAGCACCAAATCCAATTTGCCATCTGATCTAACTTCTGGAGGCAGTCTAAATGAGTATTTGAATTCTTCCCTACCTTATTCCTGTGCTGAGATACAGGCTGCTCCAACCTGCTGTAAAATGCTTGATTTCGAGAGTGAGCGAAACTAATGAAAACATTGTTGGGGTAAAACCTAAAGGGAAAGACCTAGCACCAAATCCAATTTGCCATCTGATCTAACTTCTGGAGGCAGTCAAAATGATCCTTAGAATTCTTCCCTACCTTATTCCTGTGCTGAGATACAGGCTGCTCCAACCTGCTGTAAAATGCTTGATTTCGAGAGTGAGCGAAACTAATGAAAACATTGTTGGGGTAAAACCTAAAGGGAAAGACCTAGCACCAAATCCAATTTGCCATCTGATCTAACTTCTGGAGGCAGTCAAAATGATCCTTAGAATTCTTCCCTACCTTATTCCTGTGCTGAGATACAGGCTGCTCCAACCTGCTGTAAAATGCTTGATTTCGAGAGTGAGCGAAACTAATGAAAACATTGTTGGGGTAAAACCTAAAGGGAAAGACCTAGCACCAAATCCAATTTGCCATCTGATCTAACTTCTGGAGGCAGTCAAAATGAGTATTTGAATTCTTCCCTACCTTATTCCTGTGCTGAGATACAGGCTGCTCCAACCTGCTGTAAAATGCTTGATTTCGAGAGTGAGCGAAACTAATGAAAACATTGTTGGGGTAAAACCTAAAGGGAAAGACCTAGCACCAAATCCAATTTGCCATCTGATCTAACTTCTGGAGGCAGTCAAAATGAGTATTTGAATTCTTCCCTACCTTATTCCTGTGCTGAGATACAGGCTGCTCCAACCTGCTGTAAAATGCTTGATTTCGAGAGTGAGCGAAACTAATGAAAACATTGTTGGGGTAAAACCTAAAGGGAAAGACCTAGCACCAAATCCAATTTGCCATCTGATCTAACTTCTGGAGGCAGTCAAAATGATCTTTAGAATTCT
>NW_027144843.1:0-31738 GCF_026170545.1 Melanerpes formicivorus
GAGTGAGCGAAACTAATGAAAACATTGTTGGGGTAAAACCTAAAGGGAAAGACCTAGCACCAAATCCAATTTGCCATCTGATCTAACTTCTGGAGGCAGTCAAAATGATCCTTAGAATTCTTCCCTACCTTATTCCTGTGCTGAGATACAGGCTGCTCCAACCTGCTGTAAAATGCTTGATTTCGAGAGTGAGCGAAACTAATGAAAACATTGTTGGGGTAAAACCTAAAGGGAAAGACCTAGCACCAAATCCAATTTGCCATCTGATCTAACTTCTGGAGGCAGTCAAAATGAGTATTTGAATTCTTCCCTACCTTATTCCTGTGCTGAGATACAGGCTGCTCCAACCTGCTGTAAAATGCTTGATTTCGAGAGTGAGCGAAACTAATGAAAACATTGTTGGGGTAAAACCTAAAGGGAAAGACCTAGCACCAAATCCAATTTGCCATCTGATCTAACTTCTGGAGGCAGTCAAAATGATCCTTAGAATTCTTCCCTACCTTATTCCTGTGCTGAGATACAGGCTGCTCCAACCTGCTGTAAAATGCTTGATTTCGAGAGTGAGCGAAACTAATGAAAACATTGTTGGGGTAAAACCTAAAGGGAAAGACCTAGCACCAAATCCAATTTGCCATCTGATCTAACTTCTGGAGGCAGTCAAAATGAGCCTTTGAATTCTTCCCTACCTTATTCCTGTGCTGAGATACAGGCTGCTCCAACCTGCTGTAAAATGCTTGATTTCGAGAGTGAGCGAAACTAATGAAAACATTGTTGGGGTAAAACCTAAAGGGAAAGACCTAGCACCAAATCCAATTTGCCATCTGATCTAACTTCTGGAGGCAGTCAAAATGATCCTTAGAATTCTTCCCTACCTTATTCCTGTGCTGAGATACAGGCTGCTCCAACCTGCTGTAAAATGCTTGATTTCGAGAGTGAGCGAAACTAATGAAAACATTGTTGGGGTAAAACCTAAAGGGAAAGACCTAGCACCAAATCCAATTTGCCATCTGATCTAACTTCTGGAGGCAGTCAAAATGATCCTTAGAATTCTTCCCTACCTTATTCCTGTGCTGAGATACAGGCTGCTCCAACCTGCTGTAAAATGCTTGATTTCGAGAGTGAGCGAAACTAATGAAAACATTGTTGGGGTAAAACCTAAAGGGAAAGACCTAGCACCAAATCCAATTTGCCATCTGATCTAACTTCTGGAGGCAGTCAAAATGATCCTTAGAATTCTTCCCTACCTTATTCCTGTGCTGAGATACAGGCTGCTCCAACCTGCTGTAAAATGCTTGATTTCGAGAGTGAGCGAAACTAATGAAAACATTGTTGGGGTAAAACCTAAAGGGAAAGACCTAGCACCAAATCCAATTTGCCATCTGATCTAACTTCTGGAGGCAGTCAAAATGATCCTTAGAATTCTTCCCTACCTTATTCCTGTGCTGAGATACAGGCTGCTCCAACCTGCTGTAAAATGCTTGATTTCGAGAGTGAGCGAAACTAATGAAAACATTGTTGGGGTAAAACCTAAAGGGAAAGACCTAGCACCAAATCCAATTTGCCATCTGATCTAACTTCTGGAGGCAGTCAAAATGATCCTTAGAATTCTTCCCTACCTTATTCCTGTGCTGAGATACAGGCTGCTCCAACCTGCTGTAAAATGCTTGATTTCGAGAGTGAGCGAAACTAATGAAAACATTGTTGGGGTAAAACCTAAAGGGAAAGACCTAGCACCAAATCCAATTTGCCATCTGATCTAACTTCTGGAGGCAGTCAAAATGATCCTTAGAATTCTTCCCTACCTTATTCCTGTGCTGAGATACAGGCTGCTCCAACCTGCTGTAAAATGCTTGATTTCGAGAGTGAGCGAAACTAATGAAAACATTGTTGGGGTAAAACCTAAAGGGAAAGACCTAGCACCAAATCCAATTTGCCATCTGATCTAACTTCTGGAGGCAGTCAAAATGAGTATTTGAATTCTTCCCTACCTTATTCCTGTGCTGAGATACAGGCTGCTCCAACCTGCTGTAAAATGCTTGATTTCGAGAGTGAGCGAAACTAATGAAAACATTGTTGGGGTAAAACCTAAAGGGAAAGACCTAGCACCAAATCCAATTTGCCATCTGATCTAACTTCTGGAGGCAGTCAAAATGAGCCTTAGAATTCTTCCCTACCTTATTCCTGTGCTGAGATACAGGCTGCTCCAACCTGCTGTAAAATGCTTGATTTCGAGAGTGAGCGAAACTAATGAAAACATTGTTGGGGTAAAACCTAAAGGGAAAGACCTAGCACCAAATCCAATTTGCCATCTGATCTAACTTCTGGAGGCAGTCAAAATGAGTATTTGAATTCTTCCCTACCTTATTCCTGTGCTGAGATACAGGCTGCTCCAACCTGCTGTAAAATGCTTGATTTCGAGAGTGAGCGAAACTAATGAAAACATTGTTGGGGTAAAACCTAAAGGGAAAGACCTAGCACCAAATCCAATTTGCCATCTGATCTAACTTCTGGAGGCAGTCAAAATGATCCTTAGAATTCTTCCCTACCTTATTCCTGTGCTGAGATACAGGCTGCTCCAACCTGCTGTAAAATGCTTGATTTCCAGAGTGAGCGAAACTAATGAAAACATTGTTGGGGTAAAACCTAAAGGGAAAGACCTAGCACCAAATCCAATTTGCCATCTGATCTAACTTCTGGAGGCAGTCAAAATGATCCTTAGAATTCTTCCCTACCTTATTCCTGTGCTGAGATACAGGCTGCTCCAACCTGCTGTAAAATGCTTGATTTCGAGAGTGAGCGAAACTAATGAAAACATTGTTGGGGTAAAACCTAAAGGGAAAGACCTAGCACCAAATCCAATTTGCCATCTGATCTAACTTCTGGAGGCAGTCAAAATGATCCTTAGAATTCTTCCCTACCTTATTCCTGTGCTGAGATACAGGCTGCTCCAACCTGCTGTAAAATGCTTGATTTCGAGAGTGAGCGAAACTAATGAAAACATTGTTGGGGTAAAACCTAAAGGGAAAGACCTAGCACCAAATCCAATTTGCCATCTGATCTAACTTCTGGAGGCAGTCAAAATGAGCCTTAGAATTCTTCCCTACCTTATTCCTGTGCTGAGATACAGGCTGCTCCAACCTGCTGTAAAATGCTTGATTTCGAGAGTGAGCGAAACTAATGAAAACATTGTTGGGGTAAAACCTAAAGGGAAAGACCTAGCACCAAATCCAATTTGCCATCTGATCTAACTTCTGGAGGCAGTCAAAATGAGTATTTGAATTCTTCCCTACCTTATTCCTGTGCTGAGATACAGGCTGCTCCAACCTGCTGTAAAATGCTTGATTTCGAGAGTGAGCGAAACTAATGAAAACATTGTTGGGGTAAAACCTAAAGGGAAAGACCTAGCACCAAATCCAATTTGCCATCTGATCTAACTTCTGGAGGCAGTCAAAATGAGTATTTGAATTCTTCCCTACCTTATTCCTGTGCTGAGATACAGGCTGCTCCAACCTGCTGTAAAATGCTTGATTTCGAGAGTGAGCGAAACTAATGAAAACATTGTTGGGGTAAAACCTAAAGGGAAAGACCTAGCACCAAATCCAATTTGCCATCTGATCTAACTTCTGGAGGCAGTCAAAATGAGCCTTAGAATTCTTCCCTACCTTATTCCTGTGCTGAGATACAGGCTGCTCCAACCTGCTGTAAAATGCTTGATTTCGAGAGTGAGCGAAACTAATGAAAACATTGTTGGGGTAAAACCTAAAGGGAAAGACCTAGCACCAAATCCAATTTGCCATCTGATCTAACTTCTGGAGGCAGTCAAAATGATCCTTAGAATTCTTCCCTACCTTATTCCTGTGCTGAGATACAGGCTGCTCCAACCTGCTGTAAAATGCTTGATTTCGAGAGTGAGCGAAACTAATGAAAACATTGTTGGGGTAAAACCTAAAGGGAAAGACCTAGCACCAAATCCAATTTGCCATCTGATCTAACTTCTGGAGGCAGTCAAAATGATCCTTAGAATTCTTCCCTACCTTATTCCTGTGCTGAGATACAGGCTGCTCCAACCTGCTGTAAAATGCTTGATTTCGAGAGTGAGCGAAACTAATGAAAACATTGTTGGGGTAAAACCTAAAGGGAAAGACCTAGCACCAAATCCAATTTGCCATCTGATCTAACTTCTGGAGGCAGTCAAAATGATCCTTAGAATTCTTCCCTACCTTATTCCTGTGCTGAGATACAGGCTGCTCCAACCTGCTGTAAAATGCTTGATTTCGAGAGTGAGCGAAACTAATGAAAACATTGTTGGGGTAAAACCTAAAGGGAAAGACCTAGCACCAAATCCAATTTGCCATCTGATCTAACTTCTGGAGGCAGTCAAAATGAGTATTTGAATTCTTCCCTACCTTATTCCTGTGCTGAGATACAGGCTGCTCCAACCTGCTGTAAAATGCTTGATTTCGAGAGTGAACGAAACTAATGAAAACATTGTTGGGGTAAAACCTAAAGGGAAAGACCTAGCACCAAATCCAATTTGCCATCTGATCTAACTTCTGGAGGCAGTCAAAATGAGTATTTGAATTCTTCCCTACCTTATTCCTGTGCTGAGATACAGGCTGCTCCAACCTGCTGTAAAATGCTTGATTTCGAGAGTGAGCGAAACTAATGAAAACATTGTTGGGGTAAAACCTAAAGGGAAAGACCTAGCACCAAATCCAATTTGCCATCTGATCTAACTTCTGGAGGCAGTCAAAATGATCCTTAGAATTCTTCCCTACCTTATTCCTGTGCTGAGATACAGGCTGCTCCAACCTGCTGTAAAATGCTTGATTTCGAGAGTGAGCGAAACTAATGAAAACATTGTTGGGGTAAAACCTAAAGGGAAAGACCTAGCACCAAATCCAATTTGCCATCTGATCTAACTTCTGGAGGCAGTCAAAATGAGCCTTAGAATTCTTCCCTACCTTATTCCTGTGCTGAGATACAGGCTGCTCCAACCTGCTGTAAAATGCTTGATTTCGAGAGTGAGCGAAACTAATGAAAACATTGTTGGGGTAAAACCTAAAGGGAAAGACCTAGCACCAAATCCAATTTGCCATCTGATCTAACTTCTGGAGGCAGTCAAAATGATCCTTAGAATTCTTCCCTACCTTATTCCTGTGCTGAGATACAGGCTGCTCCAACCTGCTGTAAAATGCTTGATTTCGAGAGTGAGCGAAACTAATGAAAACATTGTTGGGGTAAAACCTAAAGGGAAAGACCTAGCACCAAATCCAATTTGCCATCTGATCTAACTTCTGGAGGCAGTCAAAATGATCCTTAGAATTCTTCCCTACCTTATTCCTGTGCTGAGATACAGGCTGCTCCAACCTGCTGTAAAATGCTTGATTTCGAGAGTGAGCGAAACTAATGAAAACATTGTTGGGGTAAAACCTAAAGGGAAAGACCTAGCACCAAATCCAATTTGCCATCTGATCTAACTTCTGGAGGCAGTCAAAATGAGCCTTAGAATTCTTCCCTACCTTATTCCTGTGCTGAGATACAGGCTGCTCCAACCTGCTGTAAATGCTTGATTTCGAGAGTGAGCGAAACTAATGAAAACATTGTTGGGGTAAAACCTAAAGGGAAAGACCTAGCACCAAATCCAATTTGCCATCTGATCTAACTTCTGGAGGCAGTCAAAATGATCCTTAGAATTCTTCCCTACCTTATTCCTGTGCTGAGATACAGGCTGCTCCAACCTGCTGTAAAATGCTTGATTTCGAGAGTGAGCGAAACTAATGAAAACATTGTTGGGGTAAAAACCTAAAGGGAAAGACCTAGCACCAAATCCAATTTGCCATCTGATCTAACTTCTGGAGGCAGTCAAAATGATCCTTAGAATTCTTCCCTACCTTATTCCTGTGCTGAGATACAGGCTGCTCCAACCTGCTGTAAAATGCTTGATTTCGAGAGTGAGCGAAACTAATGAAAACATTGTTGGGGTAAAACCTAAAGGGAAAGACCTAGCACCAAATCCAATTTGCCATCTGATCTAACTTCTGGAGGCAGTCAAAATGATCCTTAGAATTCTTCCCTACCTTATTCCTGTGCTGAGATACAGGCTGCTCCAACCTGCTGTAAAATGCTTGATTTCGAGAGTGAGCAAAACTAATGAAAACATTGTTGGGGTAAAACCTAAAGGGAAAGACCTAGCACCAAATCCAATTTGCCATCTGATCTAACTTCTGGAGGCAGTCAAAATGAGTATTTGAATTCTTCCCTACCTTATTCCTGTGCTGAGATACAGGCTGCTCCAACCTGCTGTAAAATGCTTGATTTCGAGAGTGAGCGAAACTAATGAAAACATTGTTGGGGTAAAACCTAAAGGGAAAGACCTAGCACCAAATCCAATTTGCCATCTGATCTAACTTCTGGAGGCAGTCAAAATGATCCTTAGAATTCTTCCCTACCTTATTCCTGTGCTGAGATACAGGCTGCTCCAACCTGCTGTAAAATGCTTGATTTCGAGAGTGAACGAAACTAATGAAAACATTGTTGGGGTAAAACCTAAAGGGAAAGACCTAGCACCAAATCCAATTTGCCATCTGATCTAACTTCTGGAGGCAGTCAAAATGATCCTTAGAATTCTTCCCTACCTTATTCCTGTGCTGAGATACAGGCTGCTCCAACCTGCTGTAAAATGCTTGATTTCGAGAGTGAGCGAAACTAATGAAAACATTGTTGGGGTAAAACCTAAAGGGAAAGACCTAGCACCAAATCCAATTTGCCATCTGATCTAACTTCTGGAGGCAGTCAAAATGAGTATTTGAATTCTTCCCTACCTTATTCCTGTGCTGAGATACAGGCTGCTCCAACCTGCTGTAAAATGCTTGATTTCGAGAGTGAGCGAAACTAATGAAAACATTGTTGGGGTAAAACCTAAAGGGAAAGACCTAGCACCAAATCCAATTTGCCATCTGATCTAACTTCTGGAGGCAGTCAAAATGAGTATTTGAATTCTTCCCTACCTTATTCCTGTGCTGAGATACAGGCTGCTCCAACCTGCTGTAAAATGCTTGATTTCGAGAGTGAGCGAAACTAATGAAAACATTGTTGGGGTAAAACCTAAAGGGAAAGACCTAGCACCAAATCCAATTTGCCATCTGATCTAACTTCTGGAGGCAGTCAAAATGATCCTTAGAATTCTTCCCTACCTTATTCCTGTGCTGAGATACAGGCTGCTCCAACCTGCTGTAAAATGCTTGATTTCGAGAGTGAGCGAAACTAATGAAAACATTGTTGGGGTAAAACCTAAAGGGAAAGACCTAGCACCAAATCCAATTTGCCATCTGATCTAACTTCTGGAGGCAGTCAAAATGATCCTTAGAATTCTTCCCTACCTTATTCCTGTGCTGAGATACAGGCTGCTCCAACCTGCTGTAAAATGCTTGATTTCGAGAGTGAGCGAAACTAATGAAAACATTGTTGGGGTAAAACCTAAAGGGAAAGACCTAGCACCAAATCCAATTTGCCATCTGATCTAACTTCTGGAGGCAGTCAAAATGAGCCTTAGAATTCTTCCCTACCTTATTCCTGTGCTGAGATACAGGCTGCTCCAACCTGCTGTAAAATGCTTGATTTCGAGAGTGAGCGAAACTAATGAAAACATTGTTGGGGTAAAACCTAAAGGGAAAGACCTAGCACCAAATCCAATTTGCCATCTGATCTAACTTCTGGAGGCAGTCAAAATGATCCTTAGAATTCTTCCCTACCTTATTCCTGTGCTGAGATACAGGCTGCTCCAACCTGCTGTAAAATGCTTGATTTCGAGAGTGAGCGAAACTAATGAAAACATTGTTGGGGTAAAACCTAAAGGGAAAGACCTAGCACCAAATCCAATTTGCCATCTGATCTAACTTCTGGAGGCAGTCAAAATGATCCTTAGAATTCTTCCCTACCTTATTCCTGTGCTGAGATACAGGGCTGCTCCAACCTGCTGTAAAATGCTTGATTTCGAGAGTGAGCGAAACTAATGAAAACATTGTTGGGGTAAAACCTAAAGGGAAAGACCTAGCACCAAATCCAATTGGCCATCTGATCTAACTTCTGGAGGCAGTCAAAATGATCCTTAGAATTCTTCCCTACCTTATTCCTGTGCTGAGATACAGGCTGCTCCAACCTGCTGTAAAATGCTTGATTTCGAGAGTGAGCAAAACTAATGAAAACATTGTTGGGGTAAAACCTAAAGGGAAAGACCTAGCACCAAATCCAATTTGCCATCTGATCTAACTTCTGGAGGCAGTCAAAATGAGTATTTGAATTCTTCCCTACCTTATTCCTGTGCTGAGATACAGGCTGCTCCAACCTGCTGTAAAATGCTTGATTTCGAGAGTGAGCGAAACTAATGAAAACATTGTTGGGGTAAAACCTAAAGGGAAAGACCTAGCACCAAATCCAATTTGCCATCTGATCTAACTTCTGGAGGCAGTCAAAATGATCCTTAGAATTCTTCCCTACCTTATTCCTGTGCTGAGATACAGGCTGCTCCAACCTGCTGTAAAATGCTTGATTTCGAGAGTGAACGAAACTAATGAAAACATTGTTGGGGTAAAACCTAAAGGGAAAGACCTAGCACCAAATCCAATTTGCCATCTGATCTAACTTCTGGAGGCAGTCAAAATGATCCTTAGAATTCTTCCCTACCTTATTCCTGTGCTGAGATACAGGCTGCTCCAACCTGCTGTAAAATGCTTGATTTCGAGAGTGAGCGAAACTAATGAAAACATTGTTGGGGTAAAACCTAAAGGGAAAGACCTAGCACCAAATCCAATTTGCCATCTGATCTAACTTCTGGAGGCAGTCAAAATGAGTATTTGAATTCTTCCCTACCTTATTCCTGTGCTGAGATACAGGCTGCTCCAACCTGCTGTAAAATGCTTGATTTCGAGAGTGAGCGAAACTAATGAAAACATTGTTGGGGTAAAACCTAAAGGGAAAGACCTAGCACCAAATCCAATTTGCCATCTGATCTAACTTCTGGAGGCAGTCAAAATGATCCTTAGAATTCTTCCCTACCTTATTCCTGTGCTGAGATACAGGCTGCTCCAACTTGCTGTAAAATGCTTGATTTCGAGAGTGAGCGAAACTAATGAAAACATTGTTGGGGTAAAACCTAAAGGGAAAGACCTAGCACCAAATCCAATTTGCCATCTGATCTAACTTCTGGAGGCAGTCAAAATGATCCTTAGAATTCTTCCCTACCTTATTCCTGTGCTGAGATACAGGCTGCTCCAACCTGCTGTAAAATGCTTGATTTCGAGAGTGAGCGAAACTAATGAAAACATTGTTGGGGTAAAACCTAAAGGGAAAGACCTAGCACCAAATCCAATTTGCCATCTGATCTAACTTCTGGAGGCAGTCAAAATGATCCTTAGAATTCTTCCCTACCTTATTCCTGTGCTGAGATACAGGCTGCTCCAACCTGCTGTAAAATGCTTGATTTCGAGAGTGAGCGAAACTAATGAAAACATTGTTGGGGTAAAACCTAAAGGGAAAGACCTAGCACCAAATCCAATTTGCCATCTGATCTAACTTCTGGAGGCAGTCAAAATGATCCTTAGAATTCTTCCCTACCTTATTCCTGTGCTGAGATACAGGCTGCTCCAACCTGCTGTAAAATGCTTGATTTCGAGAGTGAGCGAAACTAATGAAAACATTGTTGGGGTAAAACCTAAAGGGAAAGACCTAGCACCAAATCCAATTTGCCATCTGATCTAACTTCTGGAGGCAGTCAAAATGATCCTTAGAATTCTTCCCTACCTTATTCCTGTGCTGAGATACAGGCTGCTCCAACCTGCTGTAAAATGCTTGATTTCGAGAGTGAGCGAAACTAATGAAAACATTGTTGGGGTAAAACCTAAAGGGAAAGACCTAGCACCAAATCCAATTTGCCATCTGATCTAACTTCTGGAGGCAGTCAAAATGATCCTTAGAATTCTTCCCTACCTTATTCCTGTGCTGAGATACAGGCTGCTCCAACCTGCTGTAAAATGCTTGATTTCGAGAGTGAGCGAAACTAATGAAAACATTGTTGGGGTAAAACCTAAAGGGAAAGACCTAGCACCAAATCCAATTTGCCATCTGATCTAACTTCTGGAGGCAGTCAAAATGATCCTTAGAATTCTTCCCTACCTTATTCCTGTGCTGAGATACAGGCTGCTCCAACCTGCTGTAAAATGCTTGATTTCGAGAGTGAGCGAAACTAATGAAAACATTGTTGGGGTAAAACCTAAAGGGAAAGACCTAGCACCAAATCCAATTTGCCATCTGATCTAACTTCTGGAGGCAGTCAAAATGAGTATTTGAATTCTTCCCTACCTTATTCCTGTGCTGAGATACAGGCTGCTCCAACCTGCTGTAAAATGCTTGATTTCGAGAGTGAGCGAAACTAATGAAAACATTGTTGGGGTAAAACCTAAAGGGAAAGACCTAGCACCAAATCCAATTTGCCATCTGATCTAACTTCTGGAGGCAGTCAAAATGATCCTTAGAATTCTTCCCTACCTTATTCCTGTGCTGAGATACAGGCTGCTCCAACCTGCTGTAAAATGCTTGATTTCGAGAGTGAGCGAAACTAATGAAAACATTGTTGGGGTAAAACCTAAAGGGAAAGACCTAGCACCAAATCCAATTTGCCATCTGATCTAACTTCTGGAGGCAGTCAAAATGAGCCTTAGAATTCTTCCCTACCTTATTCCTGTGCTGAGATACAGGCTGCTCCAACCTGCTGTAAAATGCTTGATTTCGAGAGTGAGCGAAACTAATGAAAACATTGTTGGGGGTAAAACCTAAAGGGAAAGACCTAGCACCAAATCCAATTTGCCATCTGATCTAACTTCTGGAGGCAGTCAAAATGAGCATTTGAATTCTTCCCTACCTTATTCCTGTGCTGAGATACAGGCTGCTCCAACCTGCTGTAAAATGCTTGATTTCGAGAGTGAGCGAAACTAATGAAAACATTGTTGGGGTAAAACCTAAAGGGAAAGACCTAGCACCAAATCCAATTTGCCATCTGATCTAACTTCTGGAGGCAGTCAAAATGATCCTTAGAATTCTTCCCTACCTTATTCCTGTGCTGAGATACAGGCTGCTCCAACCTGCTGTAAAATGCTTGATTTCGAGAGTGAGCGAAACTAATGAAAACATTGTTGGGGTAAAACCTAAAGGGAAAGACCTAGCACCAAATCCAATTTGCCATCTGATCTAACTTCTGGAGGCAGTCAAAATGAGCCTTAGAATTCTTCCCTACCTTATTCCTGTGCTGAGATACAGGCTGCTCCAACCTGCTGTAAAATGCTTGATTTCGAGAGTGAGCGAAACTAATGAAAACATTGTTGGGGTAAAACCTAAAGGGAAAGACCTAGCACCAAATCCAATTTGCCATCTGATCTAACTTCTGGAGGCAGTCAAAATGAGCCTTAGAATTCTTCCCTACCTTATTCCTGTGCTGAGATACAGGCTGCTCCAACCTGCTGTAAAATGCTTGATTTCGAGAGTGAGCGAAACTAATGAAAACATTGTTGGGGTAAAACCTAAAGGGAAAGACCTAGCACCAAATCCAATTTGCCATCTGATCTAACTTCTGGAGGCAGTCAAAATGATCCTTAGAATTCTTCCCTACCTTATTCCTGTGCTGAGATACAGGCTGCTCCAACCTGCTGTAAAATGCTTGATTTCGAGAGTGAGCGAAACTAATGAAAACATTGTTGGGGTAAAACCTAAAGGGAAAGACCTAGCACCAAATCCAATTTGCCATCTGATCTAACTTCTGGAGGCAGTCAAAATGAGCCTTAGAATTCTTCCCTACCTTATTCCTGTGCTGAGATACAGGCTGCTCCAACCTGCTGTAAAATGCTTGATTTCGAGAGTGAGCGAAACTAATGAAAACATTGTTGGGGTAAAACCTAAAGGGAAAGACCTAGCACCAAATCCAATTTGCCATCTGATCTAACTTCTGGAGGCAGTCAAAATGAGCCTTAGAATTCTTCCCTACCTTATTCCTGTGCTGAGATACAGGCTGCTCCAACCTGCTGTAAAATGCTTGATTTCGAGAGTGAGCAAAACTAATGAAAACATTGTTGGGGTAAAACCTAAAGGGAAAGACCTAGCACCAAATCCAATTTGCCATCTGATCTAACTTCTGGAGGCAGTCAAAATGAGCCTTAGAATTCTTCCCTACCTTATTCCTGTGCTGAGATACAGGCTGCTCCAACCTGCTGTAAAATGCTTGATTTCGAGAGTGAGCGAAACTAATGAAAACATTGTTGGGGTAAAACCTAAAGGGAAAGACCTAGCACCAAATCCAATTTGCCATCTGATCTAACTTCTGGAGGCAGTCAAAATGATCCTTAGAATTCTTCCCTACCTTATTCCTGTGCTGAGATACAGGCTGCTCCAACCTGCTGTAAAATGCTTGATTTCGAGAGTGAGCGAAACTAATGAAAACATTGTTGGGGTAAAACCTAAAGGGAAAGACCTAGCACCAAATCCAATTTGCCATCTGATCTAACTTCTGGAGGCAGTCAAAATGAGCCTTAGAATTCTTCCCTACCTTATTCCTGTGCTGAGATACAGGCTGCTCCAACCTGCTGTAAAATGCTTGATTTCGAGAGTGAGCGAAACTAATGAAAACATTGTTGGGGGTAAAACCTAAAGGGAAAGACCTAGCACCAAATCCAATTTGCCATCTGATCTAACTTCTGGAGGCAGTCAAAATGAGCATTTGAATTCTTCCCTACCTTATTCCTGTGCTGAGATACAGGCTGCTCCAACCTGCTGTAAAATGCTTGATTTCGAGAGTGAGCGAAACTAATGAAAACATTGTTGGGGTAAAACCTAAAGGGAAAGACCTAGCACCAAATCCAATTTGCCATCTGATCTAACTTCTGGAGGCAGTCAAAATGATCCTTAGAATTCTTCCCTACCTTATTCCTGTGCTGAGATACAGGCTGCTCCAACCTGCTGTAAAATGCTTGATTTCGAGAGTGAGCGAAACTAATGAAAACATTGTTGGGGTAAAACCTAAAGGGAAAGACCTAGCACCAAATCCAATTTGCCATCTGATCTAACTTCTGGAGGCAGTCAAAATGAGCCTTAGAATTCTTCCCTACCTTATTCCTGTGCTGAGATACAGGCTGCTCCAACCTGCTGTAAAATGCTTGATTTCGAGAGTGAGCGAAACTAATGAAAACATTGTTGGGGTAAAACCTAAAGGGAAAGACCTAGCACCAAATCCAATTTGCCATCTGATCTAACTTCTGGAGGCAGTCAAAATGAGCCTTAGAATTCTTCCCTACCTTATTCCTGTGCTGAGATACAGGCTGCTCCAACCTGCTGTAAAATGCTTGATTTCGAGAGTGAGCGAAACTAATGAAAACATTGTTGGGGTAAAACCTAAAGGGAAAGACCTAGCACCAAATCCAATTTGCCATCTGATCTAACTTCTGGAGGCAGTCAAAATGATCCTTAGAATTCTTCCCTACCTTATTCCTGTGCTGAGATACAGGCTGCTCCAACCTGCTGTAAAATGCTTGATTTCGAGAGTGAGCGAAACTAATGAAAACATTGTTGGGGTAAAACCTAAAGGGAAAGACCTAGCACCAAATCCAATTTGCCATCTGATCTAACTTCTGGAGGCAGTCAAAATGAGCCTTAGAATTCTTCCCTACCTTATTCCTGTGCTGAGATACAGGCTGCTCCAACCTGCTGTAAAATGCTTGATTTCGAGAGTGAGCGAAACTAATGAAAACATTGTTGGGGTAAAACCTAAAGGGAAAGACCTAGCACCAAATCCAATTTGCCATCTGATCTAACTTCTGGAGGCAGTCAAAATGAGCCTTAGAATTCTTCCCTACCTTATTCCTGTGCTGAGATACAGGCTGCTCCAACCTGCTGTAAAATGCTTGATTTCGAGAGTGAGCGAAACTAATGAAAACATTGTTGGGGTAAAACCTAAAGGGAAAGACCTAGCACCAAATCCAATTTGCCATCTGATCTAACTTCTGGAGGCAGTCAAAATGAGCCTTAGAATTCTTCCCTACCTTATTCCTGTGCTGAGATACAGGCTGCTCCAACCTGCTGTAAAATGCTTGATTTCGAGAGTGAGCGAAACTAATGAAAACATTGTTGGGGTAAAACCTAAAGGGAAAGACCTAGCACCAAATCCAATTTGCCATCTGATCTAACTTCTGGAGGCAGTCAAAATGAGTATTTGAATTCTTCCCTACCTTATTCCTGTGCTGAGATACAGGCTGCTCCAACCTGCTGTAAAATGCTTGATTTCGAGAGTGAGCGAAACTAATGAAAACATTGTTGGGGTAAAACCTAAAGGGAAAGACCTAGCACCAAATCCAATTTGCCATCTGATCTAACTTCTGGAGGCAGTCAAAATGAGTATTTGAATTCTTCCCTACCTTATTCCTGTGCTGAGATACAGGCTGCTCCAACCTGCTGTAAAATGCTTGATTTCGAGAGTGAGCGAAACTAATGAAAACATTGTTGGGGTAAAACCTAAAGGGAAAGACCTAGCACCAAATCCAATTTGCCATCTGATCTAACTTCTGGAGGCAGTCAAAATGAGCCTTAGAATTCTTCCCTACCTTATTCCTGTGCTGAGATACAGGCTGCTCCAACCTGCTGTAAAATGCTTGATTTCGAGAGTGAGCGAAACTAATGAAAACATTGTTGGGGGTAAAACCTAAAGGGAAAGACCTAGCACCAAATCCAATTTGCCATCTGATCTAACTTCTGGAGGCAGTCAAAATGAGCATTTGAATTCTTCCCTACCTTATTCCTGTGCTGAGATACAGGCTGCTCCAACCTGCTGTAAAATGCTTGATTTCGAGAGTGAGCGAAACTAATGAAAACATTGTTGGGGTAAAACCTAAAGGGAAAGACCTAGCACCAAATCCAATTTGCCATCTGATCTAACTTCTGGAGGCAGTCAAAATGATCCTTAGAATTCTTCCCTACCTTATTCCTGTGCTGAGATACAGGCTGCTCCAACCTGCTGTAAAATGCTTGATTTCGAGAGTGAGCGAAACTAATGAAAACATTGTTGGGGTAAAACCTAAAGGGAAAGACCTAGCACCAAATCCAATTTGCCATCTGATCTAACTTCTGGAGGCAGTCAAAATGAGCCTTAGAATTCTTCCCTACCTTATTCCTGTGCTGAGATACAGGCTGCTCCAACCTGCTGTAAAATGCTTGATTTCGAGAGTGAGCGAAACTAATGAAAACATTGTTGGGGTAAAACCTAAAGGGAAAGACCTAGCACCAAATCCAATTTGCCATCTGATCTAACTTCTGGAGGCAGTCAAAATGAGCCTTAGAATTCTTCCCTACCTTATTCCTGTGCTGAGATACAGGCTGCTCCAACCTGCTGTAAAATGCTTGATTTCGAGAGTGAGCGAAACTAATGAAAACATTGTTGGGGTAAAACCTAAAGGGAAAGACCTAGCACCAAATCCAATTTGCCATCTGATCTAACTTCTGGAGGCAGTCAAAATGATCCTTAGAATTCTTCCCTACCTTATTCCTGTGCTGAGATACAGGCTGCTCCAACCTGCTGTAAAATGCTTGATTTCGAGAGTGAGCGAAACTAATGAAAACATTGTTGGGGTAAAACCTAAAGGGAAAGACCTAGCACCAAATCCAATTTGCCATCTGATCTAACTTCTGGAGGCAGTCAAAATGAGCCTTAGAATTCTTCCCTACCTTATTCCTGTGCTGAGATACAGGCTGCTCCAACCTGCTGTAAAATGCTTGATTTCGAGAGTGAGCGAAACTAATGAAAACATTGTTGGGGTAAAACCTAAAGGGAAAGACCTAGCACCAAATCCAATTTGCCATCTGATCTAACTTCTGGAGGCAGTCAAAATGAGTATTTGAATTCTTCCCTACCTTATTCCTGTGCTGAGATACAGGCTGCTCCAACCTGCTGTAAAATGCTTGATTTCGAGAGTGAGCGAAACTAATGAAAACACTGTTGGGGTAAAACCTAAAGGGAAAGACCTAGCACCAAATCCAATTTGCCATCTGATCTAACTTCTGGAGGCAGTCAAAATGAGTATTTGAATTCTTCCCTACCTTATTCCTGTGCTGAGATACAGGCTGCTCCAACCTGCTGTAAAATGCTTGATTTCGGGAGTGAGAGAAACTAATGAAAACATTGTTGGGGTAAAACCTAAAGGGAAAGACCTAGCACCAAATCCAATTTGCCATCTGATCTAACTTCTGGAGGCAGTCAAAATGAGTATTTGAATTCTTCCCTACCTTATTCCTGTGCTGAGATACAGGCTGCTCCAACCTGCTGTAAAATGCTTGATTTCGAGAGTGAGCGAAACTAATGAAAACATTGTTGGGGTAAAACCTAAAGGGAAAGACCTAGCACCAAATCCAATTTGCCATCTGATCTAACTTCTGGAGGCAGTCAAAATGAGTATTTGAATTCTTCCCTACCTTATTCCTGTGCTGAGATACAGGCTGCTCCAACCTGCTGTAAAATGCTTGATTTCGAGAGTGAGCGAAACTAATGAAAACATTGTTGGGGTAAAACCTAAAGGGAAAGACCTAGCACCAAATCCAATTTGCCATCTGATCTAACTTCTGGAGGCAGTCAAAATGAGTATTTGAATTCTTCCCTACCTTATTCCTGTGCTGAGATACAGGCTGCTCCAACCTGCTGTAAAATGCTTGATTTCGAGAGTGAGCGAAACTAATGAAAACATTGTTGGGGTAAAACCTAAAGGGAAAGACCTAGCACCAAATCCAATTTGCCATCTGATCTAACTTCTGGAGGCAGTCAAAATGATCCTTAGAATTCTTCCCTACCTTATTCCTGTGCTGAGATACAGGCTGCTCCAACCTGCTGTAAAATGCTTGATTTCGAGAGTGAGCGAAACTAATGAAAACATTGTTGGGGTAAAACCTAAAGGGAAAGACCTAGCACCAAATCCAATTTGCCATCTGATCTAACTTCTGGAGGCAGTCAAAATGATCCTTAGAATTCTTCCCTACCTTATTCCTGTGCTGAGATACAGGCTGCTCCAACCTGCTGTAAAATGCTTGATTTCGAGAGTGAGCGAAACTAATGAAAACATTGTTGGGGTAAAACCTAAAGGGAAAGACCTAGCACCAAATCCAATTTGCCATCTGATCTAACTTCTGGAGGCAGTCAAAATGATCCTTAGAATTCTTCCCTACCTTATTCCTGTGCTGAGATACAGGCTGCTCCAACCTGCTGTAAAATGCTTGATTTCGAGAGTGAGCGAAACTAATGAAAACATTGTTGGGGTAAAACCTAAAGGGAAAGACCTAGCACCAAATCCAATTTGCCATCTGATCTAACTTCTGGAGGCAGTCAAAATGATCCTTAGAATTCTTCCCTACCTTATTCCTGTGCTGAGATACAGGCTGCTCCAACCTGCTGTAAAATGCTTGATTTCGAGAGTGAGCGAAACTAATGAAAACATTGTTGGGGTAAAACCTAAAGGGAAAGACCTAGCACCAAATCCAATTTGCCATCTGATCTAACTTCTGGAGGCAGTCAAAATGAGTATTTGAATTCTTCCCTACCTTATTCCTGTGCTGAGATACAGGCTGCTCCAACCTGCTGTAAAATGCTTGATTTCGAGAGTGAGCAAAACTAATGAAAACATTGTTGGGGTAAAACCTAAAGGGAAAGACCTAGCACCAAATCCAATTTGCCATCTGATCTAACTTCTGGAGGCAGTCAAAATGAGTATTTGAATTCTTCCCTACCTTATTCCTGTGCTGAGATACAGGCTGCTCCAACCTGCTGTAAAATGCTTGATTTCGAGAGTGAGCGAAACTAATGAAAACATTGTTGGGGTAAAACCTAAAGGGAAAGACCTAGCACCAAATCCAATTTGCCATCTGATCTAACTTCTGGAGGCAGTCAAAATGAGCCTTAGAATTCTTCCCTACCTTATTCCTGTGCTGAGATACAGGCTGCTCCAACCTGCTGTAAAATGCTTGATTTCGAGAGTGAGCGAAACTAATGAAAACATTGTTGGGGTAAAACCTAAAGGGAAAGACCTAGCACCAAATCCAATTTGCCATCTGATCTAACTTCTGGAGGCAGTCAAAATGAGCCTTAGAATTCTTCCCTACCTTATTCCTGTGCTGAGATACAGGCTGCTCCAACCTGCTGTAAAATGCTTGATTTCGAGAGTGAGCGAAACTAATGAAAACATTGTTGGGGTAAAACCTAAAGGGAAAGACCTAGCACCAAATCCAATTTGCCATCTGATCTAACTTCTGGAGGCAGTCAAAATGAGCCTTAGAATTCTTCCCTACCTTATTCCTGTGCTGAGATACAGGCTGCTCCAACCTGCTGTAAAATGCTTGATTTCGAGAGTGAGCGAAACTAATGAAAACATTGTTGGGGTAAAACCTAAAGGGAAAGACCTAGCACCAAATCCAATTTGCCATCTGATCTAACTTCTGGAGGCAGTCAAAATGACCCTTAGAATTCTTCCCTACCTTATTCCTGTGCTGAGATACAGGCTGCTCCAACCTGCTGTAAAATGCTTGATTTCGAGAGTGAGCGAAACTAATGAAAATATTGTTGGGGTAAAACCTAAAGGGAAAGACCTAGCACCAAATCCAATTTGCCATCTGATCTAACTTCTGGAGGCAGTCAAAATGATCCTTAGAATTCTTCCCTACCTTATTCCTGTGCTGAGATACAGGCTGCTCCAACCTGCTGTAAAATGCTTGATTTCGAGAGTGAGCGAAACTAATGAAAACATTGTTGGGGTAAAACCTAAAGGGAAAGACCTAGCACCAAATCCAATTTGCCATCTGATCTAACTTCTGGAGGCAGTCAAAATGAGCCTTAGAATTCTTCCCTACCTTATTCCTGTGCTGAGATACAGGCTGCTCCAACCTGCTGTAAAATGCTTGATTTCGAGAGTGAGCGAAACTAATGAAAACATTGTTGGGGTAAAACCTAAAGGGAAAGACCTAGCACCAAATCCAATTTGCCATCTGATCTAACTTCTGGAGGCAGTCAAAATGATCCTTAGAATTCTTCCCTACCTTATTCCTGTGCTGAGATACAGGCTGCTCCAACCTGCTGTAAAATGCTTGATTTCGAGAGTGAGCGAAACTAATGAAAACATTGTTGGGGTAAAACCTAAAGGGAAAGACCTAGCACCAAATCCAATTTGCCATCTGATCTAACTTCTGGAGGCAGTCAAAATGAGCATTTGAATTCTTCCCTACCTTATTCCTGTGCTGAGATACAGGCTGCTCCAACCTGCTGTAAAATGCTTGATTTCGAGAGTGAGCGAAACTAATGAAAACATTGTTGGGGTAAAACCTAAAGGGAAAGACCTAGCACCAAATCCAATTTGCCATCTGATCTAACTTCTGGAGGCAGTCAAAATGAGCCTTAGAATTCTTCCCTACCTTATTCCTGTGCTGAGATACAGGCTGCTCCAACCTGCTGTAAAATGCTTGATTTCGAGAGTGAGCGAAACTAATGAAAACATTGTTGGGGTAAAACCTAAAGGGAAAGACCTAGCACCAAATCCAATTTGCCATCTGATCTAACTTCTGGAGGCAGTCAAAATGATCCTTAGAATTCTTCCCTACCTTATTCCTGTGCTGAGATACAGGCTGCTCCAACCTGCTGTAAAATGCTTGATTTCGAGAGTGAGCGAAACTAATGAAAACATTGTTGGGGTAAAACCTAAAGGGAAAGACCTAGCACCAAATCCAATTTGCCATCTGATCTAAATTCTGGAGGCAGTCAAAATGATTCTTAGAATTCTTCCCTACCTTATTCCTGTGCTGAGATACAGGCTGCTCCAACCTGCTGTAAAATGCTTGATTTCGAGAGTGAGCGAAACTAATGAAAACATTGTTGGGGTAAAACCTAAAGGGAAAGACCTAGCACCAAATCCAATTTGCCATCTGATCTAACTTCTGGAGGCAGTCAAAATGATCCTTAGAATTCTTCCCTACCTTATTCCTGTGCTGAGATACAGGCTGCTCCAACCTGCTGTAAAATGCTTGATTTCGAGAGTGAGCGAAACTAATGAAAACATCGTTGGGGTAAAACCTAAAGGGAAAGACCTAGCACCAAATCCAATTTGCCATCTGATCTAACTTCTGGAGGCAGTCAAAATGAGCCTTAGAATTCTTCCCTACCTTATTCCTGTGCTGAGATACAGGCTGCTCCAACCTGCTGTAAAATGCTTGATTTCGAGAGTGAGCGAAACTAATGAAAACATTGTTGGGGTAAAACCTAGAGGGAAAGACCTAGCACCAAATCCAATTTGCCATCTGATCTAACTTCTGGAGGCAGTCAAAATGATTCTTAGAATTCTTCCCTACCTTATTCCTGTGCTGAGATACAGGCTGCTCCAACCTGCTGTAAAATGCTTGATTTCGAGAGTGAGCGAAACTAATGAAAACATTGTTGGGGTAAAACCTAAAGGGAAAGACCTAGCACCAAATCCAATTTGCCATCTGATCTAACTTCTGGAGGCAGTCAAAATGATCCTTAGAATTCTTCCCTACCTTATTCCTGTGCTGAGATACAGGCTGCTCCAACCTGCTGTAAAATGCTTGATTTCGAGAGTGAGCGAAACTAATGAAAACATCGTTGGGGTAAAACCTAAAGGGAAAGACCTAGCACCAAATCCAATTTGCCATCTGATCTAACTTCTGGAGGCAGTCAAAATGAGCCTTAGAATTCTTCCCTACCTTATTCCTGTGCTGAGATACAGGCTGCTCCAACCTGCTGTAAAATGCTTGATTTCGAGAGTGAGCGAAACTAATGAAAACATTGTTGGGGTAAAACCTAAAGGGAAAGACCTAGCACCAAATCCAATTTGCCATCTGATCTAACTTCTGGAGGCAGTCAAAATGAGCCTTAGAATTCTTCCCTACCTTATTCCTGTGCTGAGATACAGGCTGCTCCAACCTGCTGTAAAATGCTTGATTTCGAGAGTGAGCGAAACTAATGAAAACATTGTTGGGGTAAAACCTAAAGGGAAAGACCTAGCACCAAATCCAATTGGCCATCTGATCTAACTTCTGGAGGCAGTCAAAATGATCCTTAGAATTCTTCCCTACCTTATTCCTGTGCTGAGATACAGGCTGCTCCAACCTGCTGTAAAATGCTTGATTTCGAGAGTGAGCGAAACTAATGAAAACATTGTTGGGGTAAAACCTAAAGGGAAAGACCTAGCACCAAATCCAATTTGCCATCTGATCTAACTTCTGGAGGCAGTCAAAATGAGCCTTAGAATTCTTCCCTACCTTATTCCTGTGCTGAGATACAGGCTGCTCCAACCTGCTGTAAAATGCTTGATTTCGAGAGTGAGCGAAACTAATGAAAACATTGTTGGGGTAAAACCTAAAGGGAAAGACCTAGCACCAAATCCAATTTGCCATCTGATCTAACTTCTGGAGGCAGTCAAAATGAGCCTTAGAATTCTTCCCTACCTTATTCCTGTGCTGAGATACAGGCTGCTCCAACCTGCTGTAAAATGCTTGATTTCGAGAGTGAGCGAAACTAATGAAAACATTGTTGGGGTAAAACCTAAAGGGAAAGACCTAGCACCAAATCCAATTTGCCATCTGATCTAACTTCTGGAGGCAGTCAAAATGAGCCTTAGAATTCTTCCCTACCTTATTCCTGTGCTGAGATACAGGCTGCTCCAACCTGCTGTAAAATGCTTGATTTCGAGAGTGAGCGAAACTAATGAAAACATTGTTGGGGTAAAACCTAGAGGGAAAGACCTAGCACCAAATCCAATTTGCCATCTGATCTAACTTCTGGAGGCAGTCAAAATGATTCTTAGAATTCTTCCCTACCTTATTCCTGTGCTGAGATACAGGCTGCTCCAACCTGCTGTAAAATGCTTGATTTCGAGAGTGAGCGAAACTAATGAAAACATTGTTGGGGTTAAAACCTAAAGGGAAAGACCTAGCACCAAATCCAATTTGCCATCTGATCTAACTTCTGGAGGCAGTCAAAATGATCCTTAGAATTCTTCCCTACCTTATTCCTGTGCTGAGATACAGGCTGCTCCAACCTGCTGTAAAATGCTTGATTTCGAGAGTGAGCGAAACTAATGAAAACATCGTTGGGGTAAAACCTAAAGGGAAAGACCTAGCACCAAATCCAATTTGCCATCTGATCTAACTTCTGGAGGCAGTCAAAATGAGCCTTAGAATTCTTCCCTACCTTATTCCTGTGCTGAGATACAGGCTGCTCCAACCTGCTGTAAAATGCTTGATTTCGAGAGTGAGCGAAACTAATGAAAACATTGTTGGGGTAAAACCTAAAGGGAAAGACCTAGCACCAAATCCAATTTGCCATCTGATCTAACTTCTGGAGGCAGTCAAAATGAGCCTTAGAATTCTTCCCTACCTTATTCCTGTGCTGAGATACAGGCTGCTCCAACCTGCTGTAAAATGCTTGATTTCGAGAGTGAGCGAAACTAATGAAAACATTGTTGGGGTAAAACCTAAAGGGAAAGACCTAGCACCAAATCCAATTGGCCATCTGATCTAACTTCTGGAGGCAGTCAAAATGATCCTTAGAATTCTTCCCCACCTTATTCCTGTGCTGAGATACAGGCTGCTCCAACCTGCTGTAAAATGCTTGATTTCGAGAGTGAGCGAAACTAATGAAAACATTGTTGGGGTAAAACCTAAAGGGAAAGACCTAGCACCAAATCCAATTTGCCATCTGATCTAACTTCTGGAGGCAGTCAAAATGATCCTTAGAATTCTTCCCTACCTTATTCCTGTGCTGAGATACAGGCTGCTCCAACCTGCTGTAAAATGCTTGATTTCGAGAGTGAGCGAAACTAATGAAAACATTGTTGGGGTAAAACCTAAAGGGAAAGACCTAGCACCAAATCCAATTTGCCATCTGATCTAACTTCTGGAGGCAGTCAAAATGAGCCTTAGAATTCTTCCCTACCTTATTCCTGTGCTGAGATACAGGCTGCTCCAACCTGCTGTAAAATGCTTGATTTCGAGAGTGAGCGAAACTAATGAAAACATTGTTGGGGTAAAACCTAAAGGGAAAGACCTAGCACCAAATCCAATTTGCCATCTGATCTAACTTCTGGAGGCAGTCAAAATGATCCTTAGAATTCTTCCCTACCTTATTCCTGTGCTGAGATACAGGCTGCTCCAACCTGCTGTAAAATGCTTGATTTCGAGAGTGAGCGAAACTAATGAAAACATTGTTGGGGTAAAACCTAAAGGGAAAGACCTAGCACCAAATCCAATTTGCCATCTGATCTAACTTCTGGAGGCAGTCAAAATGATCCTTAGAATTCTTCCCTACCTTATTCCTGTGCTGAGATACAGGCTGCTCCAACCTGCTGTAAAATGCTTGATTTCGAGAGTGAGCGAAACTAATGAAAACATTGTTGGGGTAAAACCTAAAGGGAAAGACCTAGCACCAAATCCAATTTGCCATCTGATCTAACTTCTGGAGGCAGTCAAAATGACCCTTAGAATTCTTCCCTACCTTATTCCTGTGCTGAGATACAGGCTGCTCCAACCTGCTGTAAAATGCTTGATTTCGAGAGTGAGCGAAACTAATGAAAATTATTGTTGGGGTAAAACCTAAAGGGAAAGACCTAGCACCAAATCCAATTTGCCATCTGATCTAACTTCTGGAGGCAGTCAAAATGATCCTTAGAATTCTTCCCTACCTTATTCCTGTGCTGAGATACAGGCTGCTCCAACCTGCTGTAAAATGCTTGATTTCGAGAGTGAGCGAAACTAATGAAAACATTGTTGGGGTAAAACCTAAAGGGAAAGACCTAGCACCAAATCCAATTTGCCATCTGATCTAACTTCTGGAGGCAGTCAAAATGATCCTTAGAATTCTTCCCTACCTTATTCCTGTGCTGAGATACAGGCTGCTCCAACCTGCTGTAAAATGCTTGATTTCGAGAGTGAGCGAAACTAATGAAAACATTGTTGGGGTAAAACCTAAAGGGAAAGACCTAGCACCAAATCCAATTGGCCATCTGATCTAACTTCTGGAGGCAGTCAAAATGAGCATTTGAATTCTTCCCTACCTTATTCCTGTGCTGAGATACAGGCTGCTCCAACCTTGCTGTAAAATGCTTGATTTCGAGAGTGAGCGAAACTAATGAAAACATTGTTGGGATAAAACCTAAAGGGAAAGACCTAGCACCAAATCCAATTTGCCATCTGATCTAACTTCTGGAGGCAGTCAAAATGAGCCTTAGAATTCTTCCCTACCTTATTCCTGTGCTGAGATACAGGCTGCTCCAACCTGCTGTAAAATGCTTGATTTCGAGAGTGAGCGAAACTAATGAAAACATTGTTTGGGGTAAAACCTAAAGGGAAAGACCTAGCACCAAATCCAATTTGCCATCTGATCTAACTTCTGGAGGCAGTCAAAATGATCCTTAGAATTCTTCCCTACCTTATTCCTGTGCTGAGATACAGGCTGCTCCAACCTGCTGTAAAATGCTTGATTTCGAGAGTGAGCGAAACTAATGAAAACATTGTTGGGGTAAAACCTAAAGGGAAAGACCTAGCACCAAATCCAATTTGCCATCTGATCTAACTTCTGGAGGCAGTCAAAATGAGCATTTGAATTCTTCCCTACCTTATTCCTGTGCTGAGATACAGGCTGCTCCAACCTGCTGTAAAATGCTTGATTTCGAGAGTGAGCGAAACTAATGAAAACATTGTTGGGGTAAAAACCTAAAGGGAAAGACCTAGCACCAAATCCAATTTGCCATCTGATCTAACTTCTGGAGGCAGTCAAAATGATCCTTAGAATTCTTCCCTACCTTATTCCTGTGCTGAGATACAGGCTGCTCCAACCTGCTGTAAAATGCTTGATTTCGAGAGTGAGCGAAACTAATGAAAACATTGTTGGGGTAAAACCTAAAGGGAAAGACCTAGCACCAAATCCAATTTGCCATCTGATCTAACTTCTGGAGGCAGTCAAAATGAGCCTTAGAATTCTTCCCTACCTTATTCCTGTGCTGAGATACAGGCTGCTCCAACCTGCTGTAAAATGCTTGATTTCGAGAGTGAGCGAAACTAATGAAAACATTGTTGGGGTAAAACCTAAAGGGAAAGACCTAGCACCAAATCCAATTTGCCATCTGATCTAACTTCTGGAGGCAGTCAAAATGAGCCTTAGAATTCTTCCCTACCTTATTCCTGTGCTGAGATACAGGCTGCTCCAACCTGCTGTAAAATGCTTGATTTTGAGAGTGAGCGAAACTAATGAAAACATTGTTGGGGTAAAACCTAAAGGGAAAGACCTAGCACCAAATCCAATTTGCCATCTGATCTAACTTCTGGAGGCAGTCAAAATGATCCTTAGAATTCTTCCCTACCTTATTCCTGTGCTGAGATACAGGCTGCTCCAACCTGCTGTAAAATGCTTGATTCGAGAGTGAGCGAAACTAATGAAAACATTGTTGGGGTAAAACCTAAAGGGAAAGACCTAGCACCAAATCCAATTTGCCATCTGATCTAACTTCTGGAGGCAGTCAAAATGAGCCTTAGAATTCTTCCCTACCTTATTCCTGTGCTGAGATACAGGCTGCTCCAACCTGCTGTAAAATGCTTGATTTCGAGAGTGAGCGAAACTAATGAAAACATTGTTGGGGTAAAACCTAAAGGGAAAGACCTAGCACCAAATCCAATTTGCCATCTGATCTAACTTCTGGAGGCAGTCAAAATGAGCCTTAGAATTCTTCCCTACCTTATTCCTGTGCTGAGATACAGGCTGCTCCAACCTGCTGTAAAATGCTTGATTTCGAGAGTGAGCGAAACTAATGAAAACATTGTTGGGGTAAAACCTAAAGGGAAAGACCTAGCACCAAATCCAATTTGCCATCTGATCTAACTTCTGGAGGCAGTCAAAATGAGCCTTAGAATTCTTCCCTACCTTATTCCTGTGCTGAGATACAGGCTGCTCCAACCTGCTGTAAAATGCTTGATTTCGAGAGTGAGCGAAACTAATGAAAACATTGTTGGGGTAAAACCTAAAGGGAAAGACCTAGCACCAAATCCAATTTGCCATCTGATCTAACTTCTGGAGGCAGTCAAAATGAGCCTTAGAATTCTTCCCTACCTTATTCCTGTGCTGAGATACAGGCTGCTCCAACCTGCTGTAAAATGCTTGATTTCGAGAGTGAGCGAAACTAATGAAAACATTGTTGGGGTAAAACCTAAAGGGAAAGACCTAGCACCAAATCCAATTTGCCATCTGATCTAACTTCTGGAGGCAGTCAAAATGATCCTTAGAATTCTTCCCTACCTTATTCCTGTGCTGAGATACAGGCTGCTCCAACCTGCTGTAAAATGCTTGATTTCGAGAGTGAGCGAAACTAATGAAAACATTGTTGGGGTAAAACCTAAAGGGAAAGACCTAGCACCAAATCCAATTTGCCATCTGATCTAACTTCTGGAGGCAGTCAAAATGAGCCTTAGAATTCTTCCCTACCTTATTCCTGTGCTGAGATACAGGCTGCTCCAACCTGCTGTAAAATGCTTGATTTCGAGAGTGAGCGAAACTAATGAAAACATTGTTGGGGTAAAACCTAAAGGGAAAGACCTAGCACCAAATCCAATTTGCCATCTGATCTAACTTCTGGAGGCAGTCAAAATGATCCTTAGAATTCTTCCCTACCTTATTCCTGTGCTGAGATACAGGCTGCTCCAACCTGCTGTAAAATGCTTGATTTCGAGAGTGAGCGAAACTAATGAAAACATTGTTGGGGTAAAACCTAAAGGGAAAGACCTAGCACCAAATCCAATTTGCCATCTGATCTAACTTCTGGAGGCAGTCAAAATGATCCTTAGAATTCTTCCCTACCTTATTCCTGTGCTGAGATACAGGCTGCTCCAACCTGCTGTAAAATGCTTGATTTCGAGAGTGAGCGAAACTAATGAAAACATTGTTGGGGTAAAACCTAAAGGGAAAGACCTAGCACCAAATCCAATTTGCCATCTGATCTAACTTCTGGAGGCAGTCAAAATGAGTATTTGAATTCTTCCCTACCTTATTCCTGTGCTGAGATACAGGCTGCTCCAACCTGCTGTAAAATGCTTGATTTCGAGAGTGAACGAAACTAATGAAAACATTGTTGGGGTAAAACCTAAAGGGAAAGACCTAGCACCAAATCCAATTTGCCATCTGATCTAACTTCTGGAGGCAGTCAAAATGAGTATTTGAATTCTTCCCTACCTTATTCCTGTGCTGAGATACAGGCTGCTCCAACCTGCTGTAAAATGCTTGATTTCGAGAGTGAGCGAAACTAATGAAAACATTGTTGGGGTAAAACCTAAAGGGAAAGACCTAGCACCAAATCCAATTTGCCATCTGATCTAACTTCTGGAGGCAGTCAAAATGATCCTTAGAATTCTTCCCTACCTTATTCCTGTGCTGAGATACAGGCTGCTCCAACCTGCTGTAAAATGCTTGATTTCGAGAGTGAGCGAAACTAATGAAAACATTGTTGGGGTAAAACCTAAAGGGAAAGACCTAGCACCAAATCCAATTTGCCATCTGATCTAACTTCTGGAGGCAGTCAAAATGATCCTTAGAATTCTTCCCTACCTTATTCCTGTGCTGAGATACAGGCTGCTCCAACCTGCTGTAAAATGCTTGATTTCGAGAGTGAGCGAAACTAATGAAAACATTGTTGGGGTAAAACCTAAAGGGAAAGACCTAGCACCAAATCCAATTTGCCATCTGATCTAACTTCTGGAGGCAGTCAAAATGAGTATTTGAATTCTTCCCTACCTTATTCCTGTGCTGAGATACAGGCTGCTCCAACCTGCTGTAAAATGCTTGATTTCGAGAGTGAGCGAAACTAATGAAAACATTGTTGGGGTAAAACCTAAAGGGAAAGACCTAGCACCAAATCCAATTTGCCATCTGATCTAACTTCTGGAGGCAGTCAAAATGAGTATTTGAATTCTTCCCTACCTTATTCCTGTGCTGAGATACAGGCTGCTCCAACCTGCTGTAAAATGCTTGATTTCGAGAGTGAGCGAAACTAATGAAAACATTGTTGGGGTAAAACCTAAAGGGAAAGACCTAGCACCAAATCCAATTTGCCATCTGATCTAACTTCTGGAGGCAGTCAAAATGATCCTTAGAATTCTTCCCTACCTTATTCCTGTGCTGAGATACAGGCTGCTCCAACCTGCTGTAAAATGCTTGATTTCGAGAGTGAACGAAACTAATGAAAACATTGTTGGGGTAAAACCTAAAGGGGAAAGACCTAGCACCAAATCCAATTTGCCATCTGATCTAACTTCTGGAGGCAGTCAAAATGATCCTTAGAATTCTTCCCTACCTTATTCCTGTGCTGAGATACAGGCTGCTCCAACCTGCTGTAAAATGCTTGATTTCGAGAGTGAGCGAAACTAATGAAAACATTGTTGGGGTAAAACCTAAAGGGAAAGACCTAGCACCAAATCCAATTTGCCATCTGATCTAACTTCTGGAGGCAGTCAAAATGAGTATTTGAATTCTTCCCTACCTTATTCCTGTGCTGAGATACAGGCTGCTCCAACCTGCTGTAAAATGCTTGATTTCGAGAGTGAGCGAAACTAATGAAAACATTGTTGGGGTAAAACCTAAAGGGAAAGACCTAGCACCAAATCCAATTTGCCATCTGATCTAACTTCTGGAGGCAGTCAAAATGATCCTTAGAATTCTTCCCTACCTTATTCCTGTGCTGAGATACAGGCTGCTCCAACTTGCTGTAAAATGCTTGATTTCGAGAGTGAGCGAAACTAATGAAAACATTGTTGGGGTAAAACCTAAAGGGAAAGACCTAGCACCAAATCCAATTTGCCATCTGATCTAACTTCTGGAGGCAGTCAAAATGAGTATTTGAATTCTTCCCTACCTTATTCCTGTGCTGAGATACAGGCTGCTCCAACCTGCTGTAAAATGCTTGATTTCGAGAGTGAGCGAAACTAATGAAAACATTGTTGGGGTAAAACCTAAAGGGAAAGACCTAGCACCAAATCCAATTTGCCATCTGATCTAACTTCTGGAGGCAGTCAAAATGATCCTTAGAATTCTTCCCTACCTTATTCCTGTGCTGAGATACAGGCTGCTCCAACCTGCTGTAAAATGCTTGATTTCGAGAGTGAGCGAAACTAATGAAAACATTGTTGGGGTAAAACCTAAAGGGAAAGACCTAGCACCAAATCCAATTTGCCATCTGATCTAACTTCTGGAGGCAGTCAAAATGATCCTTAGAATTCTTCCCTACCTTATTCCTGTGCTGAGATACAGGCTGCTCCAACCTGCTGTAAAATGCTTGATTTCGAGAGTGAGCGAAACTAATGAAAACATTGTTGGGGTAAAACCTAAAGGGAAAGACCTAGCACCAAATCCAATTTGCCATCTGATCTAACTTCTGGAGGCAGTCAAATGATCCTTAGAATTCTTCCCTACCTTATTCCTGTGCTGAGATACAGGCTGCTCCAACCTGCTGTAAAATGCTTGATTTCGAGAGTGAGCGAAACTAATGAAAACATTGTTGGGGTAAAACCTAAAGGGAAAGACCTAGCACCAAATCCAATTTGCCATCTGATCTAACTTCTGGAGGCAGTCAAAAATGATCCTTAGAATTCTTCCCTACCTTATTCCTGTGCTGAGATACAGGCTGCTCCAACCTGCTGTAAAATGCTTGATTTCGAGAGTGAGCGAAACTAATGAAAACATTGTTGGGGTAAAACCTAAAGGGAAAGACCTAGCACCAAATCCAATTTGCCATCTGATCTAACTTCTGGAGGCAGTCAAAATGATCCTTAGAATTCTTCCCTACCTTATTCCTGTGCTGAGATACAGGCTGCTCCAACCTGCTGTAAAATGCTTGATTTCGAGAGTGAGCGAAACTAATGAAAACATTGTTGGGGTAAAACCTAAAGGGAAAGACCTAGCACCAAATCCAATTTGCCATCTGATCTAACTTCTGGAGGCAGTCAAAATGAGCCTTAGAATTCTTCCCTACCTTATTCCTGTGCTGAGATACAGGCTGCTCCAACCTGCTGTAAAATGCTTGATTTCGAGAGTGAGCGAAACTAATGAAAACATTGTTGGGGTAAAACCTAAGGGAAAGACCTAGCACCAAATCCAATTTGCCATCTGATCTAACTTCTGGAGGCAGTCAAAATGAGCCTTAGAATTCTTCCCTACCTTATTCCTGTGCTGAGATACAGGGCTGCTCCAACCTGCTGTAAAATGCTTGATTTCGAGAGTGAGCGAAACTAATGAAAACATTGTTGGGGTAAAACCTAAAGGGAAAGACCTAGCACCAAATCCAATTTGCCATCTGATCTAACTTCTGGAGGCAGTCAAAATGATCCTTAGAATTCTTCCCTACCTTATTCCTGTGCTGAGATACAGGCTGCTCCAACCTGCTGTAAAATGCTTGATTTCGAGAGTGAGCGAAACTAATGAAAACATTGTTGGGGTAAAACCTAAAGGGAAAGACCTAGCACCAAATCCAATTTGCCATCTGATCTAACTTCTGGAGGCAGTCAAAATGAGCATTTGAATTCTTCCCTACCTTATTCCTGTGCTGAGATACAGGCTGCTCCAACCTGCTGTAAAATGCTTGATTTCGAGAGTGAGCGAAACTAATGAAAACATTGTTGGGGTAAAACCTAAAGGGAAAGACCTAGCACCAAATCCAATTTGCCATCTGATCTAACTTCTGGAGGCAGTCAAAATGATCCTTAGAATTCTTCCCTACCTTATTCCTGTGCTGAGATACAGGCTGCTCCAACCTGCTGTAAAATGCTTGATTCGAGAGTGAGCGAAACTAATGAAAACATTGTTGGGGTAAAACCTAAAGGGAAAGACCTAGCACCAAATCCAATTTGCCATCTGATCTAACTTCTGGAGGCAGTCAAAATGAGCCTTAGAATTCTTCCCTACCTTATTCCTGTGCTGAGATACAGGCTGCTCCAACCTGCTGTAAAATGCTTGATTTCGAGAGTGAGCGAAACTAATGAAAACATTGTTGGGGTAAAACCTAAAGGGAAAGACCTAGCACCAAATCCAATTTGCCATCTGATCTAACTTCTGGAGGCAGTCAAAATGATCCTTAGAATTCTTCCCTACCTTATTCCTGTGCTGAGATACAGGCTGCTCCAACCTGCTGTAAAATGCTTGATTTCGAGAGTGAGCGAAACTAATGAAAACATTGTTGGGGTAAAACCTAAAGGGAAAGACCTAGCACCAAATCCAATTTGCCATCTGATCTAACTTCTGGAGGCAGTCAAAATGATCCTTAGAATTCTTCCCTACCTTATTCCTGTGCTGAGATACAGGCTGCTCCAACCTGCTGTAAAATGCTTGATTTCGAGAGTGAGCGAAACTAATGAAAACATTGTTGGGGTAAAACCTAAAGGGAAAGACCTAGCACCAAATCCAATTTGCCATCTGATCTAACTTCTGGAGGCAGTCAAAATGAGCATTTGAATTCTTCCCTACCTTATTCCTGTGCTGAGATACAGGCTGCTCCAACCTGCTGTAAAATGCTTGATTTCGAGAGTGAGCGAAACTAATGAAAACATTGTTGGGGTAAAACCTAAAGGGAAAGACCTAGCACCAAATCCAATTTGCCATCTGATCTAACTTCTGGAGGCAGTCAAAATGAGC
>NW_027144844.1:0-31726 GCF_026170545.1 Melanerpes formicivorus
ACCTAGCACCAAATCCAATTTGCCATCTGATCTAACTTCTGGAGGCAGTCAAAATGAGCCTTAGAATTCTTCCCTACCTTATTCCTGTGCTGAGATACAGGCTGCTCCAACCTGCTGTAAAATGCTTGATTTCGAGAGTGAGCGAAACTAATGAAAACATTGTTGGGGTAAAACCTAAAGGGAAAGACCTAGCACCAAATCCAATTTGCCATCTGATCTAACTTCTGGAGGCAGTCAAAATGAGCCTTAGAATTCTTCCCTACCTTATTCCTGTGCTGAGATACAGGCTGCTCCAACCTGCTGTAAAATGCTTGATTTCGAGAGTGAGCGAAACTAATGAAAACATTGTTGGGGTAAAACCTAAAGGGAAAGACCTAGCACCAAATCCAATTTGCCATCTGATCTAACTTCTGGAGGCAGTCAAAATGAGCCTTAGAATTCTTCCCTACCTTATTCCTGTGCTGAGATACAGGCTGCTCCAACCTGCTGTAAAATGCTTGATTTCGAGAGTGAGCGAAACTAATGAAAACATTGTTGGGGTAAAACCTAAAGGGAAAGACCTAGCACCAAATCCAATTTGCCATCTGATCTAACTTCTGGAGGCAGTCAAAATGAGCCTTAGAATTCTTCCCTACCTTATTCCTGTGCTGAGATACAGGCTGCTCCAACCTGCTGTAAAATGCTTGATTTCGAGAGTGAGCGAAACTAATGAAAACATTGTTGGGGTAAAACCTAAAGGGAAAGACCTAGCACCAAATCCAATTTGCCATCTGATCTAACTTCTGGAGGCAGTCAAAATGAGCCTTAGAATTCTTCCCTACCTTATTCCTGTGCTGAGATACAGGCTGCTCCAACCTGCTGTAAAATGCTTGATTTCGAGAGTGAGCGAAACTAATGAAAACATTGTTGGGGTAAAACCTAAAGGGAAAGACCTAGCACCAAATCCAATTTGCCATCTGATCTAACTTCTGGAGGCAGTCAAAATGAGCCTTAGAATTCTTCCCTACCTTATTCCTGTGCTGAGATACAGGCTGCTCCAACCTGCTGTAAAATGCTTGATTTCGAGAGTGAGCGAAACTAATGAAAACATTGTTGGGGTAAAACCTAAAGGGAAAGACCTAGCACCAAATCCAATTTGCCATCTGATCTAACTTCTGGAGGCAGTCAAAATGAGCCTTAGAATTCTTCCCTACCTTATTCCTGTGCTGAGATACAGGCTGCTCCAACCTGCTGTAAAATGCTTGATTTCGAGAGTGAGCGAAACTAATGAAAACATTGTTGGGGTAAAACCTAAAGGGAAAGACCTAGCACCAAATCCAATTTGCCATCTGATCTAACTTCTGGAGGCAGTCAAAATGAGCCTTAGAATTCTTCCCTACCTTATTCCTGTGCTGAGATACAGGCTGCTCAACCTGCTGTAAAATGCTTGATTTCGAGAGTGAGCGAAACTAATGAAAACATTGTTGGGGTAAAACCTAAAGGGAAAGACCTAGCACCAAATCCAATTTGCCATCTGATCTAACTTCTGGAGGCAGTCAAAATGAGCCTTAGAATTCTTCCCTACCTTATTCCTGTGCTGAGATACAGGCTGCTCCAACCTGCTGTAAAATGCTTGATTTCGAGAGTGAGCGAAACTAATGAAAACATTGTTGGGGTAAAACCTAAAGGGAAAGACCTAGCACCAAATCCAATTTGCCATCTGATCTAACTTCTGGAGGCAGTCAAAATGAGCCTTAGAATTCTTCCCTACCTTATTCCTGTGCTGAGATACAGGCTGCTCCAACCTGCTGTAAAATGCTTGATTTCGAGAGTGAGCGAAACTAATGAAAACATTGTTGGGGTAAAACCTAAAGGGAAAGACCTAGCACCAAATCCAATTTGCCATCTGATCTAACTTCTGGAGGCAGTCAAAATGAGCCTTAGAATTCTTCCCTACCTTATTCCTGTGCTGAGATACAGGCTGCTCCAACCTGCTGTAAAATGCTTGATTTCGAGAGGGAGCGAAACTAATGAAAACATTGTTGGGGTAAAACCTAAAGGGAAAGACCTAGCACCAAATCCAATTTGCCATCTGATCTAACTTCTGGAGGCAGTCAAAATGAGCCTTAGAATTCTTCCCTACCTTATTCCTGTGCTGAGATACAGGCTGCTCCAACCTGCTGTAAAATGCTTGATTTCGAGAGTGAGCGAAACTAATGAAAACATTGTTGGGGTAAAACCTAAAGGGAAAGACCTAGCACCAAATCAATTTGCCATCTGATCTAACTTCTGGAGGCAGTCAAAATGAGCCTTAGAATTCTTCCCTACCTTATTCCTGTGCTGAGATACAGGCTGCTCCAACCTGCTGTAAAATGCTTGATTTCGAGAGGGAGCGAAACTAATGAAAACATTGTTGGGGTAAAACCTAAAGGGAAAGACCTAGCACCAAATCCAATTTGCCATCTGATCTAACTTCTGGAGGCAGTCAAAATGAGCCTTAGAATTCTTCCCTACCTTATTCCTGTGCTGAGATACAGGCTGCTCCAACCTGCTGTAAAATGCTTGATTTCGAGAGTGAGCGAAACTAATGAAAACATTGTTGGGGTGAAAACCTAAAGGGAAAGACCTAGCACCAAATCCAATTTGCCATCTGATCTAACTTCTGGAGGCAGTCAAAATGAGCCTTAGAATTCTTCCCTACCTTATTCCTGTGCTGAGATACAGGCTGCTCCAACCTGCTGTAAAATGCTTGATTTCGAGATGTGAGCGAAACTAATGAAATCATTGTTGGGGTAAAACCTAAAGGGAAAGACCTAGCACCAAATCCAATTTGCCATCTGATCTAACTTCTGGAGGCAGTCAAAATGAGCCTTAGAATTCTTCCCTACCTTATTCCTGTGCTGAGATACAGGCTGCTCCAACCTGCTGTAAAATGCTTGATTTCGAGAGTGAGCGAAACTAATGAAAACATTGTTGGGGTAAAACCTAAAGGGAAAGACCTAGCACCAAATCCAATTTGCCATCTGATCTAACTTCTGGAGGCAGTCAAAATGAGCCTTAGAATTCTTCCCTACCTTATTCCTGTGCTGAGATACAGGCTGCTCCAACCTGCTGTAAAATGCTTGATTTCGAGAGGGAGCGAAACTAATGAAAACATTGTTGGGGTAAAACCTAAAGGGAAAGACCTAGCACCAAATCCAATTTGCCATCTGATCTAACTTCTGGAGGCAGTCAAAATGAGCCTTAGAATTCTTCCCTACCTTATTCCTGTGCTGAGATACAGGCTGCTCCAACCTGCTGTAAAATGCTTGATTTCGAGAGTGAGCGAAACTAATGAAAACATTGTTGGGGTAAAACCTAAAGGGAAAGACCTAGCACCAAATCCAATTTGCCATCTGATCTAACTTCTGGAGGCAGTCAAAATGAGCCTTAGAATTCTTCCCTACCTTATTCCTGTGCTGAGATACAGGCTGCTCCAACCTGCTGTAAAATGCTTGATTTCGAGAGTGAGCGAAACTAATGAAAACATTGTTGGGGTAAAACCTAAAGGGAAAGACCTAGCACCAAATCCAATTTGCCATCTGATCTAACTTCTGGAGGCAGTCAAAATGAGCCTTAGAATTCTTCCCTACCTTATTCCTGTGCTGAGATACAGGCTGCTCCAACCTGCTGTAAAATGCTTGATTTCGAGAGTGAGCGAAACTAATGAAAACATTGTTGGGGTAAAACCTAAAGGGAAAGACCTAGCACCAAATCCAATTTGCCATCTGATCTAACTTCTGGAGGCAGTCAAAATGAGCCTTAGAATTCTTCCCTACCTTATTCCTGTGCTGAGATACAGGCTGCTCCAACCTGCTGTAAAATGCTTGATTTCGAGAGTGAGCGAAACTAATGAAAACATTGTTGGGGGTAAAACCTAAAGGGAAAGACCTAGCACCAAATCCAATTTGCCATCTGATCTAACTTCTGGAGGCAGTCAAAATGAGCCTTAGAATTCTCTCCCTACCTTATTCCTGTGCTGAGATACAGGCTGCTCCAACCTGCTGTAAAATGCTTGATTTCGAGAGTGAGCGAAACTAATGACAACATTGTTGGGGTAAAACCTAAAGGGAAAGACCTAGCACCAAATCCAATTTGCCATCTGATCTAACTTCTGGAGGCAGTCAAAATGAGCCTTAGAATTCTTCCCTACCTTATTCCTGTGCTGAGATACAGGCTGCTCCAACCTGCTGTAAAATGCTTGATTTCGAGAGTGAGCGAAACTAATGAAAACATTGTTGGGGTAAAACCTAAAGGGAAAGACCTAGCACCAAATCCAATTTGCCATCTGATCTAACTTCTGGAGGCAGTCAAAATGAGCCTTAGAATTCTTCCCTACCTTATTCCTGTGCTGAGATACAGGCTGCTCCAACCTGCTGTAAAATGCTTGATTTCGAGAGTGAGCGAAACTAATGAAAACATTGTTGGGGTAAAACCTAAAGGGAAAGACCTAGCACCAAATCCAATTTGCCATCTGATCTAACTTCTGGAGGCAGTCAAAATGAGCCTTAGAATTCTTCCCTACCTTATTCCTGTGCTGAGATACAGGCTGCTCCAACCTGCTGTAAAATGCTTGATTTCGAGAGTGAGCGAAACTAATGAAAACATTGTTGGGGGTAAAACCTAAAGGGAAAGACCTAGCACCAAATCCAATTTGCCATCTGATCTAACTTCTGGAGGCAGTCAAAATGAGCCTTAGAATTCTTCCCTACCTTATTCCTGTGCTGAGATACAGGCTGCTCCAACCTGCTGTAAAATGCTTGATTTCGAGAGTGAGCGAAACTAATGACAACATTGTTGGGGTAAAACCTAAAGGGAAAGACCTAGCACCAAATCCAATTTGCCATCTGATCTAACTTCTGGAGGCAGTCAAAATGAGCCTTAGAATTCTTCCCTACCTTATTCCTGTGCTGAGATACAGGCTGCTCCAACCTGCTGTAAAATGCTTGATTTCGAGAGGGAGTGAAACTAATGAAAACATTGTTGGGGTAAAACCTAAAGGGAAAGACCTAGCACCAAATCCAATTTGCCATCTGATCTAACTTCTGGAGGCAGTCAAAATGAGCCTTAGAATTCTTCCCTACCTTATTCCTGTGCTGAGATACAGGCTGCTCCAACCTGCTGTAAAATGCTTGATTTCGAGAGGGAGCGAAACTAATGAAAACATTGTTGGGGTAAAACCTAAAGGGAAAGACCTAGCACCAAATCCAATTTGCCATCTGATCTAACTTCTGGAGGCAGTCAAAATGAGCCTTAGAATTCTTCCCTACCTTATTCCTGTGCTGAGATACAGGCTGCTCCAACCTGCTGTAAAATGCTTGATTTCGAGAGTGAGCGAAACTAATGAAAACATTGTTGGGGTAAAACCTAAAGGGAAAGACCTAGCACCAAATCCAATTTGCCATCTGATCTAACTTCTGGGAGGCAGTCAAAATGATCCTTAGAATTCTTCCCTACCTTATTCCTGTGCTGAGATACAGGCTGCTCCAACCTGCTGTAAAATGCTTGATTTCGAGAGTGAGCGAAACTAATGAAAACATTGTTGGGATAAAACCTAAAGGGAAAGACCTAGCACCAAATCCAATTTGCCATCTGATCTACCTTCTGGAGGCAGTCAAAATGAGCCTTAGAATTCTTCCTACCTTATTCCTGTGCTGAGATACAGGCTGCTCCAACCTGCTGTAAAATGCTTGATTTCGAGAGTGAGCGAAACTAATGAAAACATTGTTGGGGTAAAACCTAAAGGGAAAGACCTAGCACCAAATCCAATTTGCCATCTGATCTAACTTCTGGAGGCAGTCAAAATGAGCCTTAGAATTCTTCCCTACCTTATTCCTGTGCTGAGATACAGGCTGCTCCAACCTGCTGTAAAATGCTTGATTTCGAGAGTGAGCGAAACTAATGAAAACATTGTTGGGGTAAAACCTAAAGGGAAAGACCTAGCACCAAATCCAATTTGCCATCTGATCTAACTTCTGGAGGCAGTCAAAATGAGCCTTAGAATTCTTCCCTACCTTATTCCTGTGCTGAGATACAGGCTGCTCCAACCTGCTGTAAAATGCTTGATTTCGAGAGTGAGCGAAACTAATGAAAACATTGTTGGGGTAAAACCTAAAGGGAAAGACCTAGCACCAAATCCAATTTGCCATCTGATCTAACTTCTGGAGGCAGTCAAAATGAGCCTTAGAATTCTTCCCTACCTTATTCCTGTGCTGAGATACAGGCTGCTCCAACCTGCTGTAAAATGCTTGATTTCGAGAGGGAGCGAAACTAATGAAAACATTGTTGGGGTAAAACCTAAAGGGAAAGACCTAGCACCAAATCCAATTTGCCATCTGATCTAACTTCTGGAGGCAGTCAAAATGAGCCTTAGAATTCTTCCCTACCTTATTCCTGTGCTGAGATACAGGCTGCTCCAACCTGCTGTAAAATGCTTGATTTCGAGAGTGAGCGAAACTAATGAAAACATTGTTGGGGTAAAACCTAAAGGGAAAGACCTAGCACCAAATCCAATTTGCCATCTGATCTAACTTCTGGAGGCAGTCAAAATGAGCCTTAGAATTCTTCCCTACCTTATTCCTGTGCTGAGATACAGGCTGCTCCAACCTGCTGTAAAATGCTTGATTTCGAGAGTGAGCGAAACTAATGAAAACATTGTTGGGGTAAAACCTAAAGGGAAAGACCTAGCACCAAATCCAATTTGCCATCTGATCTAACTTCTGGAGGCAGTCAAAATGAGCCTTAGAATTCTTCCCTACCTTATTCCTGTGCTGAGATACAGGCTGCTCCAACCTGCTGTAAAATGCTTGATTTCGAGAGTGAGCGAAACTAATGAAAACATTGTTGGGGATAAAACCTAAACGAAAAGACCTAGCACCAAATCCAATTTGCCATCTGATCTAACTTCTGGAGGCAGTCAAAATGAGCCTTAGAATTCTTCCCTACCTTATTCCTGTGCTGAGATACAGGCTGCTCCAACCTGCTGTAAAATGCTGATTTCGAGAGTGAGCGAAACTAATGAAAACATTGTTGGGGTAAAACCTAAAGGGAAAGACCTAGCACCAAATCCAATTTGCCATCTGATCTAACTTCTGGAGGCAGTCAAAATGAGCCTTAGAATTCTTCCCTACCTTATTCCTGTGCTGAGATACAGGCTGCTCCAACCTGCTGTAAAATGCTTGATTTCGAGAGTGAGCGAAACTAATGAAAACATTGTTGGGGTAAAACCTAAAGGGAAAGACCTAGCACCAAATCCAATTTGCCATCTGATCTAACTTCTGGAGGCAGTCAAAATGAGCCTTAGAATTCTTCCCTACCTTATTCCTGTGCTGAGATACAGGCTGCTCCAACCTGCTGTAAAATGCTTGATTTCGAGAGGGAGCGAAACTAATGAAAACATTGTTGGGGTAAAACCTAAAGGGAAAGACCTAGCACCAAATCCAATTTGCCATCTGATCTAACTTCTGGAGGCAGTCAAAATGAGCCTTAGAATTCTTCCCTACCTTATTCCTGTGCTGAGATACAGGCTGCTCCAACCTGCTGTAAAATGCTTGATTTCGAGAGTGAGCGAAACTAATGAAAACATTGTTGGGATAAAACCTAAACGAAAAGACCTAGCACCAAATCCAATTTGCCATCTGATCTAACTTCTGGAGGCAGTCAAAATGAGCCTTAGAATTCTTCCCTACCTTATTCCTGTGCTGAGATACAGGCTGCTCCAACCTGCTGTAAAATGCTTGATTTCGAGAGGGAGCGAAACTAATGAAAACATTGTTGGGGTAAAACCTAAAGGGAAAGACCTAGCACCAAATCCAATTTGCCATCTGATCTAACTTCTGGAGGCAGTCAAAATGAGCCTTAGAATTCTTCCCTACCTTATTCCTGTGCTGAGATACAGGCTGCTCCAACCTGCTGTAAAATGCTTGATTTCGAGAGTGAGCGAAACTAATGAAAACATTGTTGGGGTAAAACCTAAAGGGAAAGACCTAGCACCAAATCCAATTTGCCATCTGATCTAACTTCTGGAGGCAGTCAAAATGAGCCTTAGAATTCTTCCCTACCTTATTCCTGTGCTGAGATACAGGCTGCTCCAACCTGCTGTAAAATGCTTGATTTCGAGAGTGAGCGAAACTAATGAAAACATTGTTGGGGTAAAACCTAAAGGGAAAGACCTAGCACCAAATCCAATTTGCCATCTGATCTAACTTCTGGAGGCAGTCAAAATGAGCCTTAGAATTCTTCCCTACCTTATTCCTGTGCTGAGATACAGGCTGCTCCAACCTGCTGTAAAATGCTTGATTTCGAGAGTGAGCGAAACTAATGAAAACATTGTTGGGGTAAAACCTAAAGGGAAAGACCTAGCACCAAATCCAATTTGCCATCTGATCTAACTTCTGGAGGCAGTCAAAATGAGCCTTAGAATTCTTCCCTACCTTATTCCTGTGCTGAGATACAGGCTGCTCCAACCTGCTGTAAAATGCTTGATTTCGAGAGTGAGCGAAACTAATGAAAACATTGTTGGGGTAAAACCTAAAGGGAAAGACCTAGCACCAAATCCAATTTGCCATCTGATCTAACTTCTGGAGGCAGTCAAAATGAGCCTTAGAATTCTTCCCTACCTTATTCCTGTGCTGAGATACAGGCTGCTCCAACCTGCTGTAAAATGCTTGATTTCGAGAGGGAGCGAAACTAATGAAAACATTGTTGGGGTAAAACCTAAAGGGAAAGACCTAGCACCAAATCCAATTTGCCATCTGATCTAACTTCTGGAGGCAGTCAAAATGAGCCTTAGAATTCTTCCCTACCTTATTCCTGTGCTGAGATACAGGCTGCTCCAACCTGCTGTAAAATGCTTGATTTCGAGAGTGAGCGAAACTAATGAAAACATTGTTGGGGTAAAACCTAAAGGGAAAGACCTAGCACCAAATCCAATTTGCCATCTGATCTAACTTCTGGAGGCAGTCAAAATGAGCCTTAGAATTCTTCCCTACCTTATTCCTGTGCTGAGATACAGGCTGCTCCAACCTGCTGTAAAATGCTTGATTTCGAGAGTGAGCGAAACTAATGAAAACATTGTTGGGGTAAAACCTAAAGGGAAAGACCTAGCACCAAATCCAATTTGCCATCTGATCTAACTTCTGGAGGCAGTCAAAATGAGCCTTAGAATTCTTCCCTACCTTATTCCTGTGCTGAGATACAGGCTGCTCCAACCTGCTGTAAAATGCTTGATTTCGAGAGTGAGCGAAACTAATGAAAACATTGTTGGGGTAAAACCTAAAGGGAAAGACCTAGCACCAAATCCAATTTGCCATCTGATCTAACTTCTGGAGGCAGTCAAAATGAGCCTTAGAATTCTTCCCTACCTTATTCCTGTGCTGAGATACAGGCTGCTCCAACCTGCTGTAAAATGCTTGATTTCGAGAGTGAGCGAAACTAATGAAAACATTGTTGGGGTAAAACCTAAAGGGAAAGACCTAGCACCAAATCCAATTTGCCATCTGATCTAACTTCTGGAGGCAGTCAAAATGAGCCTTAGAATTCTTCCCTACCTTATTCCTGTGCTGAGATACAGGCTGCTCCAACCTGCTGTAAAATGCTTGATTTCGAGAGTGAGCGAAACTAATGACAACATTGTTGGGGTAAAACCTAAAGGGAAAGACCTAGCACCAAATCCAATTTGCCATCTGATCTAACTTCTGGAGGCAGTCAAAATGAGCCTTAGAATTCTTCCCTACCTTATTCCTGTGCTGAGATACAGGCTGCTCCAACCTGCTGTAAAATGCTTGATTTCGAGAGGGAGTGAAACTAATGAAAACATTGTTGGGGTAAAACCTAAAGGGAAAGACCTAGCACCAAATCCAATTTGCCATCTGATCTAACTTCTGGAGGCAGTCAAAATGAGCCTTAGAATTCTTCCCTACCTTATTCCTGTGCTGAGATACAGGCTGCTCCAACCTGCTGTAAAATGCTTGATTTCGAGAGTGAGCGAAACTAATGAAAACATTGTTGGGGTAAAACCTAAAGGGAAAGACCTAGCACCAAATCCAATTTGCCATCTGATCTAACTTCTGGAGGCAGTCAAAATGAGCCTTAGAATTCTTCCCTACCTTATTCCTGTGCTGAGATACAGGCTGCTCCAACCTGCTGTAAAATGCTTGATTTCGAGAGTGAGCGAAACTAATGAAAACATTGTTGGGGTAAAACCTAAAGGGAAAGACCTAGCACCAAATCCAATTTGCCATCTGATCTAACTTCTGGAGGCAGTCAAAATGAGCCTTAGAATTCTTCCCTACCTTATTCCTGTGCTGAGATACAGGCTGCTCCAACCTGCTGTAAAATGCTTGATTTCGAGAGTGAGCGAAACTAATGACAACATTGTTGGGGTAAAACCTAAAGGGAAAGACCTAGCACCAAATCCAATTTGCCATCTGATCTAACTTCTGGAGGCAGTCAAAATGAGCCTTAGAATTCTTCCCTACCTTATTCCTGTGCTGAGATACAGGCTGCTCCAACCTGCTGTAAAATGCTTGATTTCGAGAGGGAGTGAAACTAATGAAAACATTGTTGGGGTAAAACCTAAAGGGAAAGACCTAGCACCAAATCCAATTTGCCATCTGATCTAACTTCTGGAGGCAGTCAAAATGAGCCTTAGAATTCTTCCCTACCTTATTCCTGTGCTGAGATACAGGCTGCTCCAACCTGCTGTAAAATGCTTGATTTCGAGAGGGAGCGAAACTAATGAAAACATTGTTGGGGTAAAACCTAAAGGGAAAGACCTAGCACCAAATCCAATTTGCCATCTGATCTAACTTCTGGAGGCAGTCAAAATGAGCCTTAGAATTCTTCCCTACCTTATTCCTGTGCTGAGATACAGGCTGCTCCAACCTGCTGTAAAATGCTTGATTTCGAGAGTGAGCGAAACTAATGAAAACATTGTTGGGGTAAAACCTAAAGGGAAAGACCTAGCACCAAATCCAATTTGCCATCTGATCTAACTTCTGGAGGCAGTCAAAATGATCCTTAGAATTCTTCCCTACCTTATTCCTGTGCTGAGATACAGGCTGCTCCAACCTGCTGTAAAATGCTTGATTTCGAGAGTGAGCGAAACTAATGAAAACATTGTTGGGATAAAACCTAAAGGGAAAGACCTAGCACCAAATCCAATTTGCCATCTGATCTACCTTCTGGAGGCAGTCAAAATGAGCCTTAGAATTCTTCCCTACCTTATTCCTGTGCTGAGATACAGGCTGCTCCAACCTGCTGTAAAATGCTTGATTTCGAGAGTGAGCGAAACTAATGAAAACATTGTTGGGGTAAAACCTAAAGGGAAAGACCTAGCACCAAATCCAATTTGCCATCTGATCTAACTTCTGGAGGCAGTCAAAATGAGCCTTAGAATTCTTCCCTACCTTATTCCTGTGCTGAGATACAGGCTGCTCCAACCTGCTGTAAAATGCTTGATTTCGAGAGTGAGCGAAACTAATGAAAACATTGTTGGGGTAAAACCTAAAGGGAAAGACCTAGCACCAAATCCAATTTGCCATCTGATCTAACTTCTGGAGGCAGTCAAAATGAGCCTTAGAATTCTTCCCTACCTTATTCCTGTGCTGAGATACAGGCTGCTCCAACCTGCTGTAAAATGCTTGATTTCGAGAGTGAGCGAAACTAATGAAAACATTGTTGGGGTAAAACCTAAAGGGAAAGACCTAGCACCAAATCCAATTTGCCATCTGATCTAACTTCTGGAGGCAGTCAAAATGAGCCTTAGAATTCTTCCCTACCTTATTCCTGTGCTGAGATACAGGCTGCTCCAACCTGCTGTAAAATGCTTGATTTCGAGAGGGAGCGAAACTAATGAAAACATTGTTGGGGTAAAACCTAAAGGGAAAGACCTAGCACCAAATCCAATTTGCCATCTGATCTAACTTCTGGAGGCAGTCAAAATGAGCCTTAGAATTCTTCCCTACCTTATTCCTGTGCTGAGATACAGGCTGCTCCAACCTGCTGTAAAATGCTTGATTTCGAGAGTGAGCGAAACTAATGAAAACATTGTTGGGGTAAAACCTAAAGGGAAAGACCTAGCACCAAATCCAATTTGCCATCTGATCTAACTTCTGGAGGCAGTCAAAATGAGCCTTAGAATTCTTCCCTACCTTATTCCTGTGCTGAGATACAGGCTGCTCCAACCTGCTGTAAAATGCTTGATTTCGAGAGTGAGCGAAACTAATGAAAACATTGTTGGGGTAAAACCTAAAGGGAAAGACCTAGCACCAAATCCAATTTGCCATCTGATCTAACTTCTGGAGGCAGTCAAAATGAGCCTTAGAATTCTTCCCTACCTTATTCCTGTGCTGAGATACAGGCTGCTCCAACCTGCTGTAAAATGCTTGATTTCGAGAGTGAGCGAAACTAATGAAAACATTGTTGGGATAAAACCTAAACGAAAAGACCTAGCACCAAATCCAATTTGCCATCTGATCTAACTTCTGGAGGCAGTCAAAATGAGCCTTAGAATTCTTCCCTACCTTATTCCTGTGCTGAGATACAGGCTGCTCCAACCTGCTGTAAAATGCTTGATTTCGAGAGTGAGCGAAACTAATGAAAACATTGTTGGGGTAAAACCTAAAGGGAAAGACCTAGCACCAAATCCAATTTGCCATCTGATCTAACTTCTGGAGGCAGTCAAAATGAGCCTTAGAATTCTTCCCTACCTTATTCCTGTGCTGAGATACAGGCTGCTCCAACCTGCTGTAAAATGCTTGATTTCGAGAGTGAGCGAAACTAATGAAAACATTGTTGGGGTAAAACCTAAAGGGAAAGACCTAGCACCAAATCCAATTTGCCATCTGATCTAACTTCTGGAGGCAGTCAAAATGAGCCTTAGAATTCTTCCCTACCTTATTCCTGTGCTGAGATACAGGCTGCTCCAACCTGCTGTAAAATGCTTGATTTCGAGAGTGAGCGAAACTAATGAAAACATTGTTGGGGTAAAACCTAAAGGGAAAGACCTAGCACCAAATCCAATTTGCCATCTGATCTAACTTCTGGAGGCAGTCAAAATGAGCCTTAGAATTCTTCCCTACCTTATTCCTGTGCTGAGATACAGGCTGCTCCAACCTGCTGTAAAATGCTTGATTTCGAGAGTGAGCGAAACTAATGAAAACATTGTTGGGGTAAAACCTAAAGGGAAAGACCTAGCACCAAATCCAATTTGCCATCTGATCTAACTTCTGGAGGCAGTCAAAATGAGCCTTAGAATTCTTCCCTACCTTATTCCTGTGCTGAGATACAGGCTGCTCCAACCTGCTGTAAAATGCTTGATTTCGAGAGTGAGCGAAACTAATGAAAACATTGTTGGGATAAAACCTAAACGAAAAGACCTAGCACCAAATCCAATTTGCCATCTGATCTAACTTCTGGAGGCAGTCAAAATGAGCCTTAGAATTCTTCCCTACCTTATTCCTGTGCTGAGATACAGGCTGCTCCAACCTGCTGTAAAATGCTTGATTTCGAGAGGGAGCGAAACTAATGAAAACATTGTTGGGGTAAAACCTAAAGGGAAAGACCTAGCACCAAATCCAATTTGCCATCTGATCTAACTTCTGGAGGCAGTCAAAATGAGCCTTAGAATTCTTCCCTACCTTATTCCTGTGCTGAGATACAGGCTGCTCCAACCTGCTGTAAAATGCTTGATTTCGAGAGTGAGCGAAACTAATGAAAACATTGTTGGGGTAAAACCTAAAGGGAAAGACCTAGCACCAAATCCAATTTGCCATCTGATCTAACTTCTGGAGGCAGTCAAAATGAGCCTTAGAATTCTTCCCTACCTTATTCCTGTGCTGAGATACAGGCTGCTCCAACCTGCTGTAAAATGCTTGATTTCGAGAGTGAGCGAAACTAATGAAAACATTGTTGGGGTAAAACCTAAAGGGAAAGACCTAGCACCAAATCCAATTTGCCATCTGATCTAACTTCTGGAGGCAGTCAAAATGAGCCTTAGAATTCTTCCCTACCTTATTCCTGTGCTGAGATACAGGCTGCTCCAACCTGCTGTAAAATGCTTGATTTCGAGAGGGAGCGAAACTAATGAAAACATTGTTGGGGTAAAACCTAAAGGGAAAGACCTAGCACCAAATCCAATTTGCCATCTGATCTAACTTCTGGAGGCAGTCAAAATGAGCCTTAGAATTCTTCCCTACCTTATTCCTGTGCTGAGATACAGGCTGCTCCAACCTGCTGTAAAATGCTTGATTTCGAGAGGGAGCGAAACTAATGAAAACATTGTTGGGGTAAAACCTAAAGGGAAAGACCTAGCACCAAATCCAATTTGCCATCTGATCTAACTTCTGGAGGCAGTCAAAATGAGCCTTAGAATTCTTCCCTACCTTATTCCTGTGCTGAGATACAGGCTGCTCCAACCTGCTGTAAAATGCTTGATTTCGAGAGTGAGCGAAACTAATGAAAACATTGTTGGGGTAAAACCTAAAGGGAAAGACCTAGCACCAAATCCAATTTGCCATCTGATCTAACTTCTGGAGGCAGTCAAAATGAGCCTTAGAATTCTTCCCTACCTTATTCCTGTGCTGAGATACAGGCTGCTCCAACCTGCTGTAAAATGCTTGATTTCGAGAGTGAGCGAAACTAATGAAAACATTGTTGGGATAAAACCTAAACGAAAAGACCTAGCACCAAATCCAATTTGCCATCTGATCTAACTTCTGGAGGCAGTCAAAATGAGCCTTAGAATTCTTCCCTACCTTATTCCTGTGCTGAGATACAGGCTGCTCCAACCTGCTGTAAAATGCTTGATTTCGAGAGGGAGCGAAACTAATGAAAACATTGTTGGGGTAAAACCTAAAGGGAAAGACCTAGCACCAAATCCAATTTGCCATCTGATCTAACTTCTGGAGGCAGTCAAAATGAGCCTTAGAATTCTTCCCTGCCTTATTCCTGTGCTGAGATACAGGCTGCTCCAACCTGCTGTAAAATGCTTGATTTCGAGAGTGAGCGAAACTAATGAAAACATTGTTGGGGTAAAACCTAAAGGGAAAGACCTAGCACCAAATCCAATTTGCCATCTGATCTAACTTCTGGAGGCAGTCAAAATGAGCCTTAGAATTCTTCCCTACCTTATTCCTGTGCTGAGATACAGGCTGCTCCAACCTGCTGTAAAATGCTTGATTTCGAGAGTGAGCGAAACTAATGAAAACATTGTTGGGGTAAAACCTAAAGGGAAAGACCTAGCACCAAATCCAATTTGCCATCTGATCTAACTTCTGGAGGCAGTCAAAATGAGCCTTAGAATTCTTCCCTACCTTATTCCTGTGCTGAGATACAGGCTGCTCCAACCTGCTGTAAAATGCTTGATTTCGAGAGTGAGCGAAACTAATGAAAACATTGTTGGGGTAAAACCTAAAGGGAAAGACCTAGCACCAAATCCAATTTGCCATCTGATCTAACTTCTGGAGGCAGTCAAAATGAGCCTTAGAATTCTTCCCTACCTTATTCCTGTGCTGAGATACAGGCTGCTCCAACCTGCTGTAGAATGCTTGATTTCGAGAGTGAGCGAAACTAATGAAAACATTGTTGGGGTAAAACCTAAAGGGAAAGACCTAGCACCAAATCCAATTTGCCATCTGATCTAACTTCTGGAGGCAGTCAAAATGAGCCTTAGAATTCTTCCCTACCTTATTCCTGTGCTGAGATACAGGCTGCTCCAACCTGCTGTAAAATGCTTGATTTCGAGAGTGAGCGAAACTAATGAAAACATTGTTGGGGTAAAACCTAAAGGGAAAGACCTAGCACCAAATCCAATTTGCCATCTGATCTAACTTCTGGAGGCAGTCAAAATGAGCCTTAGAATTCTTCCCTACCTTATTCCTGTGCTGAGATACAGGCTGCTCCAACCTGCTGTAAAATGCTTGATTTCGAGAGGGAGCGAAACTAATGAAAACATTGTTGGGGTAAAACCTAAAGGGAAAGACCTAGCACCAAATCCAATTTGCCATCTGATCTAACTTCTGGAGGCAGTCAAAATGAGCCTTAGAATTCTTCCCTACCTTATTCCTGTGCTGAGATACAGGCTGCTCCAACCTGCTGTAAAATGCTTGATTTCGAGAGGGAGCGAAACTAATGAAAACATTGTTGGGGTAAAACCTAAAGGGAAAGACCTAGCACCAAATCCAATTTGCCATCTGATCTAACTTCTGGAGGCAGTCAAAATGAGCCTTAGAATTCTTCCCTACCTTATTCCTGTGCTGAGATACAGGCTGCTCCAACCTGCTGTAAAATGCTTGATTTCGAGAGGGAGCGAAACTAATGAAAACATTGTTGGGGTAAAACCTAAAGGGAAAGACCTAGCACCAAATCCAATTTGCCATCTGATCTAACTTCTGGAGGCAGTCAAAATGAGCCTTAGAATTCTTCCCTACCTTATTCCTGTGCTGAGATACAGGCTGCTCCAACCTGCTGTAAAATGCTTGATTTCGAGAGTGAGCGAAACTAATGAAAACATTGTTGGGGTAAAACCTAAAGGGAAAGACCTAGCACCAAATCCAATTTGCCATCTGATCTAACTTCTGGAGGCAGTCAAAATGAGCCTTAGAATTCTTCCCTACCTTATTCCTGTGCTGAGATACAGGCTGCTCCAACCTGCTGTAAAATGCTTGATTTCGAGAGTGAGCGAAACTAATGAAAACATTGTTGGGGTAAAACCTAAAGGGAAAGACCTAGCACCAAATCCAATTTGCCATCTGATCTAACTTCTGGAGGCAGTCAAAATGAGCCTTAGAATTCTTCCCTACCTTATTCCTGTGCTGAGATACAGGCTGCTCCAACCTGCTGTAAAATGCTTGATTTCGAGAGTGAGCGAAACTAATGAAAACATTGTTGGGGTAAAACCTAAAGGGAAAGACCTAGCACCAAATCCAATTTGCCATCTGATCTAACTTCTGGAGGCAGTCAAAATGAGCCTTAGAATTCTTCCCTACCTTATTCCTGTGCTGAGATACAGGCTGCTCCAACCTGCTGTAAAATGCTTGATTTCGAGAGTGAGCGAAACTAATGAAAACATTGTTGGGGTAAAACCTAAAGGGAAAGACCTAGCACCAAATCCAATTTGCCATCTGATCTAACTTCTGGAGGCAGTCAAAATGAGCCTTAGAATTCTTCCCTACCTTATTCCTGTGCTGAGATACAGGCTGCTCCAACCTGCTGTAAAATGCTTGATTTCGAGAGTGAGCGAAACTAATGAAAACATTGTTGGGGTAAAACCTAAAGGGAAAGACCTAGCACCAAATCCAATTTGCCATCTGATCTAACTTCTGGAGGCAGTCAAAATGAGCCTTAGAATTCTTCCCTACCTTATTCCTGTGCTGAGATACAGGCTGCTCCAACCTGCTGTAAAATGCTTGATTTCGAGAGGGAGCGAAACTAATGAAAACATTGTTGGGGTAAAACCTAAAGGGAAAGACCTAGCACCAAATCCAATTTGCCATCTGATCTAACTTCTGGAGGCAGTCAAAATGAGCCTTAGAATTCTTCCCTACCTTATTCCTGTGCTGAGATACAGGCTGCTCCAACCTGCTGTAAAATGCTTGATTTCGAGAGGGAGCGAAACTAATGAAAACATTGTTGGGGTAAAACCTAAAGGGAAAGACCTAGCACCAAATCCAATTTGCCATCTGATCTAACTTCTGGAGGCAGTCAAAATGAGCCTTAGAATTCTTCCCTACCTTATTCCTGTGCTGAGATACAGGCTGCTCCAACCTGCTGTAAAATGCTTGATTTCGAGAGGGAGCGAAACTAATGAAAACATTGTTGGGGTAAAACCTAAAGGGAAAGACCTAGCACCAAATCCAATTTGCCATCTGATCTAACTTCTGGAGGCAGTCAAAATGAGCCTTAGAATTCTTCCCTACCTTATTCCTGTGCTGAGATACAGGCTGCTCCAACCTGCTGTAAAATGCTTGATTTCGAGAGGGAGCGAAACTAATGAAAACATTGTTGGGATAAAACCTAAACGAAAAGACCTAGCACCAAATCCAATTTGCCATCTGATCTAACTTCTGGAGGCAGTCAAAATGAGCCTTAGAATTCTTCCCTACCTTATTCCTGTGCTGAGATACAGGCTGCTCCAACCTGCTGTAAAATGCTTGATTTCGAGAGTGAGCGAAACTAATGAAAACATTGTTGGGGTAAAACCTAAAGGGAAAGACCTAGCACCAAATCCAATTTGCCATCTGATCTAACTTCTGGAGGCAGTCAAAATGAGCCTTAGAATTCTTCCCTACCTTATTCCTGTGCTGAGATACAGGCTGCTCCAACCTGCTGTAAAATGCTTGATTTCGAGAGTGAGCGAAACTAATGAAAACATTGTTGGGGTAAAACCTAAAGGGAAAGACCTAGCACCAAATCCAATTTGCCATCTGATCTAACTTCTGGAGGCAGTCAAAATGAGCCTTAGAATTCTTCCCTACCTTATTCCTGTGCTGAGATACAGGCTGCTCCAACCTGCTGTAAAATGCTTGATTTCGAGAGTGAGCGAAACTAATGAAAACATTGTTGGGGTAAAACCTAAAGGGAAAGACCTAGCACCAAATCCAATTTGCCATCTGATCTAACTTCTGGAGGCAGTCAAAATGAGCCTTAGAATTCTTCCCTACCTTATTCCTGTGCTGAGATACAGGCTGCTCCAACCTGCTGTAAAATGCTTGATTTCGAGAGGGAGCGAAACTAATGAAAACATTGTTGGGGTAAAACCTAAAGGGAAAGACCTAGCACCAAATCCAATTTGCCATCTGATCTAACTTCTGGAGGCAGTCAAAATGAGCCTTAGAATTCTTCCCTACCTTATTCCTGTGCTGAGATACAGGCTGCTCCAACCTGCTGTAAAATGCTTGATTTCGAGAGTGAGCGAAACTAATGAAAACATTGTTGGGATAAAACCTAAACGAAAAGACCTAGCACCAAATCCAATTTGCCATCTGATCTAACTTCTGGAGGCAGTCAAAATGAGCCTTAGAATTCTTCCCTACCTTATTCCTGTGCTGAGATACAGGCTGCTCCAACCTGCTGTAAAATGCTTGATTTCGAGAGTGAGCGAAACTAATGAAAACATTGTTGGGGTAAAACCTAAAGGGAAAGACCTAGCACCAAATCCAATTTGCCATCTGATCTAACTTCTGGAGGCAGTCAAAATGAGCCTTAGAATTCTTCCCTACCTTATTCCTGTGCTGAGATACAGGCTGCTCCAACCTGCTGTAAAATGCTTGATTTCGAGAGTGAGCGAAACTAATGAAAACATTGTTGGGGTAAAACCTAAAGGGAAAGACCTAGCACCAAATCCAATTTGCCATCTGATCTAACTTCTGGAGGCAGTCAAAATGAGCCTTAGAATTCTTCCCTACCTTATTCCTGTGCTGAGATACAGGCTGCTCCAACCTGCTGTAAAATGCTTGATTTCGAGAGTGAGCGAAACTAATGAAAACATTGTTGGGGTAAAACCTAAAGGGAAAGACCTAGCACCAAATCCAATTTGCCATCTGATCTAACTTCTGGAGGCAGTCAAAATGAGCCTTAGAATTCTTCCCTACCTTATTCCTGTGCTGAGATACAGGCTGCTCCAACCTGCTGTAAAATGCTTGATTTCGAGAGGGAGCGAAACTAATGAAAACATTGTTGGGGTAAAACCTAAAGGGAAAGACCTAGCACCAAATCCAATTTGCCATCTGATCTAACTTCTGGAGGCAGTCAAAATGAGCCTTAGAATTCTTCCCTACCTTATTCCTGTGCTGAGATACAGGCTGCTCCAACCTGCTGTAAAATGCTTGATTTTGAGAGTGAGCGAAACTAATGAAAACATTGTTGGGGTAAAACCTAAAGGGAAAGACCTAGCACCAAATCCAATTTGCCATCTGATCTAACTTCTGGAGGCAGTCAAAATGAGCCTTAGAATTCTTCCCTACCTTATTCCTGTGCTGAGATACAGGCTGCTCCAACCTGCTGTAAAATGCTTGATTTCGAGAGTGAGCGAAACTAATGAAAACATTGTTGGGATAAAACCTAAAGGGAAAGACCTAGCACCAAATCCAATTTGCCATCTGATCTAACTTCTGGAGGCAGTCAAAATGAGCCTTAGAATTCTTCCCTACCTTATTCCTGTGCTGAGATACAGGCTGCTCCAACCTGCTGTAAAATGCTTGATTTCGAGAGTGAGCGAAACTAATGAAAACATTGTTGGGGTAAAACCTAAAGGGAAAGACCTAGCACCAAATCCAATTTGCCATCTGATCTAACTTCTGGAGGCAGTCAAAATGAGCCTTAGAATTCTTCCCTACCTTATTCCTGTGCTGAGATACAGGCTGCTCCAACCTGCTGTAAAATGCTTGATTTCGAGAGTGAGCGAAACTAATGAAAACATTGTTGGGGTAAAACCTAAAGGGAAAAGACCTAGCACCAAATCCAATTTGCCATCTGATCTAACTTCTGGAGGCAGTCAAAATGAGCCTTAGAATTCTTCCCTACCTTATTCCTGTGCTGAGATACAGGCTGCTCCAACCTGCTGTAAAATGCTTGATTTCGAGAGTGAGCGAAACTAATGAAAACATTGTTGGGGTAAAACCTAAAGGGAAAGACCTAGCACCAAATCCAATTTGCCATCTGATCTAACTTCTGGAGGCAGTCAAAATGAGCCTTAGAATTCTTCCCTACCTTATTCCTGTGCTGAGATACAGGCTGCTCCAACCTGCTGTAAAATGCTTGATTTCGAGACTGAGCGAAACTAATGAAAACATTGTTGGGGTAAAACCTAAAGGGAAAGACCTAGCACCAAATCCAATTTGCCATCTGATCTAACTTCTGGAGGCAGTCAAAATGAGCCTTAGAATTCTTCCCTACCTTATTCCTGTGCTGAGATACAGGCTGCTCCAACCTGCTGTAAAATGCTTGATTTCGAGAGTGAGCGAAACTAATGAAAACATTGTTGGGGTAAAACCTAAAGGGAAAGACCTAGCACCAAATCCAATTTGCCATCTGATCTAACTTCTGGAGGCAGTCAAAATGAGCCTTAGAATTCTTCCCTACCTTATTCCTGTGCTGAGATACAGGCTGCTCCAACCTGCTGTAAAATGCTTGATTTCGAGAGTGAGCGAAACTAATGAAAACATTGTTGGGATAAAACCTAAACGAAAAGACCTAGCACCAAATCCAATTTGCCATCTGATCTAACTTCTGGAGGCAGTCAAAATGAGCCTTAGAATTCTTCCCTACCTTATTCCTGTGCTGAGATACAGGCTGCTCCAACCTGCTGTAAAATGCTTGATTTCGAGAGGGAGCGAAACTAATGAAAACATTGTTGGGGTAAAACCTAAAGGGAAAGACCTAGCACCAAATCCAATTTGCCATCTGATCTAACTTCTGGAGGCAGTCAAAATGAGCCTTAGAATTCTTCCCTACCTTATTCCTGTGCTGAGATACAGGCTGCTCCAACCTGCTGTAAAATGCTTGATTTCGAGAGTGAGCGAAACTAATGAAAACATTGTTGGGATAAAACCTAAACGAAAAGACCTAGCACCAAATCCAATTTGCCATCTGATCTAACTTCTGGAGGCAGTCAAAATGAGCCTTAGAATTCTTCCCTACCTTATTCCTGTGCTGAGATACAGGCTGCTCCAACCTGCTGTAAAATGCTTGATTTCGAGAGTGAGCGAAACTAATGAAAACATTGTTGGGGTAAAACCTAAAGGGAAAGACCTAGCACCAAATCCAATTTGCCATCTGATCTAACTTCTGGAGGCAGTCAAAATGAGCCTTAGAATTCTTCCCTACCTTATTCCTGTGCTGAGATACAGGCTGCTCCAACCTGCTGTAAAATGCTTGATTTCGAGAGGGAGCGAAACTAATGAAAACATTGTTGGGGTAAAACCTAAAGGGAAAGACCTAGCACCAAATCCAATTTGCCATCTGATCTAACTTCTGGAGGCAGTCAAAATGAGCCTTAGAATTCTTCCCTACCTTATTCCTGTGCTGAGATACAGGCTGCTCCAACCTGCTGTAAAATGCTTGATTTCGAGAGTGAGCGAAACTAATGAAAACATTGTTGGGGTAAAACCTAAAGGGAAAGACCTAGCACCAAATCCAATTTGCCATCTGATCTAACTTCTGGAGGCAGTCAAAATGAGCCTTAGAATTCTTCCCTACCTTATTCCTGTGCTGAGATACAGGCTGCTCCAACCTGCTGTAAAATGCTTGATTTCGAGAGGGAGCGAAACTAATGAAAACATTGTTGGGGTAAAACCTAAAGGGAAAGACCTAGCACCAAATCCAATTTGCCATCTGATCTAACTTCTGGAGGCAGTCAAAATGAGCCTTAGAATTCTTCCCTACCTTATTCCTGTGCTGAGATACAGGCTGCTCCAACCTGCTGTAAAATGCTTGATTTTGAGAGTGAGCGAAACTAATGAAAACATTGTTGGGGTAAAACCTAAAGGGAAAGACCTAGCACCAAATCCAATTTGCCATCTGATCTAACTTCTGGAGGCAGTCAAAATGAGCCTTAGAATTCTTCCCTACCTTATTCCTGTGCTGAGATACAGGCTGCTCCAACCTGCTGTAAAATGCTTGATTTCGAGAGTGAGCGAAACTAATGAAAACATTGTTGGGGTAAAACCTAAAGGGAAAGACCTAGCACCAAATCCAATTTGCCATCTGATCTAACTTCTGGAGGCAGTCAAAATGAGCCTTAGAATTCTTCCCTACCTTATTCCTGTGCTGAGATACAGGCTGCTCCAACCTGCTGTAAAATGCTTGATTTCGAGAGTGAGCGAAACTAATGAAAACATTGTTGGGGTAAAACCTAAACGAAAAGACCTAGCACCAAATCCAATTTGCCATCTGATCTAACTTCTGGAGGCAGTCAAAATGAGCCTTAGAATTCTTCCCTACCTTATTCCTGTGCTGAGATACAGGCTGCTCCAACCTGCTGTAAAATGCTTGATTTCGAGAGTGAGCGAAACTAATGAAAACATTGTTGGGGTAAAACCTAAAGGGAAAGACCTAGCACCAAATCCAATTTGCCATCTGATCTAACTTCTGGAGGCAGTCAAAATGAGCCTTAGAATTCTTCCCTACCTTATTCCTGTGCTGAGATACAGGCTGCTCCAACCTGCTGTAAAATGCTTGATTTCGAGAGTGAGCGAAACTAATGAAAACATTGTTGGGGTAAAACCTAAACGAAAAGACCTAGCACCAAATCCAATTTGCCATCTGATCTAACTTCTGGAGGCAGTCAAAATGAGCCTTAGAATTCTTCCCTACCTTATTCCTGTGCTGAGATACAGGCTGCTCCAACCTGCTGTAAAATGCTTGATTTCGAGAGTGAGCGAAACTAATGAAAACATTGTTGGGGTAAAACCTAAAGGGAAAGACCTAGCACCAAATCCAATTTGCCATCTGATCTAACTTCTGGAGGCAGTCAAAATGAGCCTTAGAATTCTTCCCTACCTTATTCCTGTGCTGAGATACAGGCTGCTCCAACCTGCTGTAAAATGCTTGATTTCGAGAGTGAGCGAAACTAATGAAAACATTGTTGGGGTAAAACCTAAAGGGAAAGACCTAGCACCAAATCCAATTTGCCATCTGATCTAACTTCTGGAGGCAGTCAAAATGAGCCTTAGAATTCTTCCCTACCTTATTCCTGTGCTGAGATACAGGCTGCTCCAACCTGCTGTAAAATGCTTGATTTCGAGAGTGAGCGAAACTAATGAAAACATTGTTGGGGTAAAACCTAAAGGGAAAGACCTAGCACCAAATCCAATTTGCCATCTGATCTAACTTCTGGAGGCAGTCAAAATGAGCCTTAGAATTCTTCCCTACCTTATTCCTGTGCTGAGATACAGGCTGCTCCAACCTGCTGTAAAATGCTTGATTTCGAGAGTGAGCGAAACTAATGAAAACATTGTTGGGGTAAAACCTAAACGAAAAGACCTAGCACCAAATCCAATTTGCCATCTGATCTAACTTCTGGAGGCAGTCAAAATGAGCCTTAGAATTCTTCCCTACCTTATTCCTGTGCTGAGATACAGGCTGCTCCAACCTGCTGTAAAATGCTTGATTTCGAGAGTGAGCGAAACTAATGAAAACATTGTTGGGGTAAAACCTAAAGGGAAAGACCTAGCACCAAATCCAATTTGCCATCTGATCTAACTTCTGGAGGCAGTCAAAATGAGCCTTAGAATTCTTCCCTACCTTATTCCTGTGCTGAGATACAGGCTGCTCCAACCTGCTGTAAAATGCTTGATTTCGAGAGTGAGCGAAACTAATGAAAACATTGTTGGGGTAAAACCTAAAGGGAAAGACCTAGCACCAAATCCAATTTGCCATCTGATCTAACTTCTGGAGGCAGTCAAAATGAGCCTTAGAATTCTTCCCTACCTTATTCCTGTGCTGAGATACAGGCTGCTCCAACCTGCTGTAAAATGCTTGATTTCGAGAGTGAGCGAAACTAATGAAAACATTGTTGGGATAAAACCTAAACGAAAAGACCTAGCACCAAATCCAATTTGCCATCTGATCTAACTTCTGGAGGCAGTCAAAATGAGCCTTAGAATTCTTCCCTACCTTATTCCTGTGCTGAGATACAGGCTGCTCCAACCTGCTGTAAAATGCTTGATTTCGAGAGGGAGCGAAACTAATGAAAACATTGTTGGGGTAAAACCTAAAGGGAAAGACCTAGCACCAAATCCAATTTGCCATCTGATCTAACTTCTGGAGGCAGTCAAAATGAGCCTTAGAATTCTTCCCTACCTTATTCCTGTGCTGAGATACAGGCTGCTCCAACCTGCTGTAAAATGCTTGATTTCGAGAGTGAGCGAAACTAATGAAAACATTGTTGGGGTAAAACCTAAAGGGAAAGACCTAGCACCAAATCCAATTTGCCATCTGATCTAACTTCTGGAGGCAGTCAAAATGAGCCTTAGAATTCTTCCCTACCTTATTCCTGTGCTGAGATACAGGCTGCTCCAACCTGCTGTAAAATGCTTGATTTCGAGAGGGAGCGAAACTAATGAAAACATTGTTGGGGTAAAACCTAAAGGGAAAGACCTAGCACCAAATCCAATTTGCCATCTGATCTAACTTCTGGAGGCAGTCAAAATGAGCCTTAGAATTCTTCCCTACCTTATTCCTGTGCTGAGATACAGGCTGCTCCAACCTGCTGTAAAATGCTTGATTTCGAGAGGGAGCGAAACTAATGAAAACATTGTTGGGGTAAAACCTAAAGGGAAAGACCTAGCACCAAATCCAATTTGCCATCTGATCTAACTTCTGGAGGCAGTCAAAATGAGCCTTAGAATTCTTCCCTACCTTATTCCTGTGCTGAGATACAGGCTGCTCCAACCTGCTGTAAAATGCTTGATTTCGAGAGGGAGCGAAACTAATGAAAACATTGTTGGGGTAAAACCTAAAGGGAAAGACCTAGCACCAAATCCAATTTGCCATCTGATGTAACTTCTGGAGGCAGTCAAAATGAGCCTTAGAATTCTTCCCTACCTTATTCCTGTGCTGAGATACAGGCTGCTCCAACCTGCTGTAAAATGCTTGATTTCGAGAGTGAGCGAAACTAATGAAAACATTGTTGGGGTAAAACCTAAAGGGAAAGACCTAGCACCAAATCCAATTTGCCATCTGATCTAACTTCTGGAGGCAGTCAAAATGAGCCTTAGAATTCTTCCCTACCTTATTCCTGTGCTGAGATACAGGCTGCTCCAACCTGCTGTAAAATGCTTGATTTCGAGAGGGAGCGAAACTAATGAAAACATTGTTGGGGTAAAACCTAAAGGGAAAGACCTAGCACCAAATCCAATTTGCCATCTGATCTAACTTCTGGAGGCAGTCAAAATGAGCCTTAGAATTCTTCCCTACCTTATTCCTGTGCTGAGATACAGGCTGCTCCAACCTGCTGTAAAATGCTTGATTTCGAGAGTGAGCGAAACTAATGAAAACATTGTTGGGGTAAAACCTAAAGGGAAAGACCTAGCACCAAATCCAATTTGCCATCTGATCTAACTTCTGGAGGCAGTCAAAATGAGCCTTAGAATTCTTCCCTACCTTATTCCTGTGCTGAGATACAGGCTGCTCCAACCTGCTGTAAAATGCTTGATTTCGAGAGTGAGCGAAACTAATGAAAACATTGTTGGGGTAAAACCTAAAGGGAAAGACCTAGCACCAAATCCAATTTGCCATCTGATCTAACTTCTGGAGGCAGTCAAAATGAGCCTTAGAATTCTTCCCTACCTTATTCCTGTGCTGAGATACAGGCTGCTCCAACCTGCTGTAAAATGCTTGATTTCGAGAGGGAGCGAAACTAATGAAAACATTGTTGGGGTAAAACCTAAAGGGAAAGACCTAGCACCAAATCCAATTTGCCATCTGATCTAACTTCTGGAGGCAGTCAAAATGAGCCTTAGAATTCTTCCCTACCTTATTCCTGTGCTGAGATACAGGCTGCTCCAACCTGCTGTAAAATGCTTGATTTCGAGAGTGAGCGAAACTAATGAAAACATTGTTGGGGTAAAACCTAAAGGGAAAGACCTAGCACCAAATCCAATTTGCCATCTGATCTAACTTCTGGAGGCAGTCAAAATGAGCCTTAGAATTCTTCCCTACCTTATTCCTGTGCTGAGATACAGGCTGCTCCAACCTGCTGTAAAATGCTTGATTTCGAGAGGGAGCGAAACTAATGAAAACATTGTTGGGGTAAAACCTAAAGGGAAAGACCTAGCACCAAATCCAATTTGCCATCTGATCTAACTTCTGGAGGCAGTCAAAATGAGCCTTAGAATTCTTCCCTACCTTATTCCTGTGCTGAGATACAGGCTGCTCCAACCTGCTGTAAAATGCTTGATTTCGAGAGGGAGCGAAACTAATGAAAACATTGTTGGGGTAAAACCTAAAGGGAAAGACCTAGCACCAAATCCAATTTGCCATCTGATCTAACTTCTGGAGGCAGTCAAAATGAGCCTTAGAATTCTTCCCTACCTTATTCCTGTGCTGAGATACAGGCTGCTCCAACCTGCTGTAAAATGCTTGATTTCGAGAGTGAGCGAAACTAATGAAAACATTGTTGGGGTAAAACCTAAAGGGAAAGACCTAGCACCAAATCCAATTTGCCATCTGATCTAACTTCTGGAGGCAGTCAAAATGAGCCTTAGAATTCTTCCCTACCTTATTCCTGTGCTGAGATACAGGCTGCTCCAACCTGCTGTAAAATGCTTGATTTCGAGAGTGAGCGAAACTAATGAAAACATTGTTGGGGTAAAACCTAAAGGGAAAGACCTAGCACCAAATCCAATTTGCCATCTGATCTAACTTCTGGAGGCAGTCAAAATGAGCCTTAGAATTCTTCCCTACCTTATTCCTGTGCTGAGATACAGGCTGCTCCAACCTGCTGTAAAATGCTTGATTTCGAGAGGGAGCGAAACTAATGAAAACATTGTTGGGGTAAAACCTAAAGGGAAAGACCTAGCACCAAATCCAATTTGCCATCTGATCTAACTTCTGGAGGCAGTCAAAATGAGCCTTAGAATTCTTCCCTACCTTATTCCTGTGCTGAGATACAGGCTGCTCCAACCTGCTGTAAAATGCTTGATTTCGAGACTGAGCGAAACTAATGAAAACATTGTTGGGGTAAAACCTAAAGGGAAAGACCTAGCACCAAATCCAATTTGCCATCTGATCTAACTTCTGGAGGCAGTCAAAATGAGCCTTAGAATTCTTCCCTACCTTATTCCTGTGCTGAGATACAGGCTGCTCCAACCTGCTGTAAAATGCTTGATTTCGAGAGTGAGCGAAACTAATGAAAACATTGTTGGGGTAAAACCTAAAGGGAAAGACCTAGCACCAAATCCAATTTGCCATCTGATCTAACTTCTGGAGGCAGTCAAAATGAGCCTTAGAATTCTTCCCTACCTTATTCCTGTGCTGAGATACAGGCTGCTCCAACCTGCTGTAAAATGCTTGATTTCGAGAGTGAGCGAAACTAATGAAAACATTGTTGGGGTAAAACCTAAAGGGAAAGACCTAGCACCAAATCCAATTTGCCATCTGATCTAACTTCTGGAGGCAGTCAAAATGATCCTTAGAATTCTTCCCTACCTTATTCCTGTGCTGAGATACAGGCTGCTCCAACCTGCTGTAAAATGCTTGATTTCGAGAGTGAGCGAAACTAATGAAAACATTGTTGGGGTAAAACCTAAAGGGAAAGACCTAGCACCAAATCCAATTTGCCATCTGATCTAACTTCTGGAGGCAGTCAAAATGAGCCTTAGAATTCTTCCCTACCTTATTCCTGTGCTGAGATACAGGCTGCTCCAACCTGCTGTAAAATGCTTGATTTCGAGAGTGAGCGAAACTAATGAAAACATTGTTGGGGTAAAACCTAAAGGGAAAGACCTAGCACCAAATCCAATTTGCCATCTGATCTAACTTCTGGAGGCAGTCAAAATGAGCCTTAGAATTCTTCCCTACCTTATTCCTGTGCTGAGATACAGGCTGCTCCAACCTGCTGTAAAATGCTTGATTTCGAGAGTGAGCGAAACTAATGAAAACATTGTTGGGGTAAAACCTAAAGGGAAAGACCTAGCACCAAATCCAATTTGCCATCTGATCTAACTTCTGGAGGCAGTCAAAATGAGCCTTAGAATTCTTCCCTACCTTATTCCTGTGCTGAGATACAGGCTGCTCCAACCTGCTGTAAAATGCTTGATTTCGAGAGTGAGCGAAACTAATGAAAACATTGTTGGGGTAAAACCTAAAGGGAAAGACCTAGCACCAAATCCAATTTGCCATCTGATCTAACTTCTGGAGGCAGTCAAAATGAGCCTTAGAATTCTTCCCTACCTTATTCCTGTGCTGAGATACAGGCTGCTCCAACCTGCTGTAAAATGCTTGATTTCGAGAGGGAGCGAAACTAATGAAAACATTGTTGGGGTAAAACCTAAAGGGAAAGACCTAGCACCAAATCCAATTTGCCATCTGATCTAACTTCTGGAGGCAGTCAAAATGAGCCTTAGAATTCTTCCCTACCTTATTCCTGTGCTGAGATACAGGCTGCTCCAACCTGCTGTAAAATGCTTGATTTCGAGAGGGAGCGAAACTAATGAAAACATTGTTGGGGTAAAACCTAAAGGGAAAGACCTAGCACCAAATCCAATTTGCCATCTGATCTAACTTCTGGAGGCAGTCAAAATGAGCCTTAGAATTCTTCCCTACCTTATTCCTGTGCTGAGATACAGGCTGCTCCAACCTGCTGTAAAATGCTTGATTTCGAGAGTGAGCGAAACTAATGAAAACATTGTTGGGGTAAAACCTAAAGGGAAAGACCTAGCACCAAATCCAATTTGCCATCTGATCTAACTTCTGGAGGCAGTCAAAATGAGCCTTAGAATTCTTCCCTACCTTATTCCTGTGCTGAGATACAGGCTGCTCCAACCTGCTGTAAAATGCTTGATTTCGAGAGTGAGCGAAACTAATGAAAACATTGTTGGGGTAAAACCTAAAGGGAAAGACCTAGCACCAAATCCAATTTGCCATCTGATCTAACTTCTGGAGGCAGTCAAAATGAGCCTTAGAATTCTTCCCTACCTTATTCCTGTGCTGAGATACAGGCTGCTCCAACCTGCTGTAAAATGCTTGATTTCGAGAGTGAGCGAAACTAATGAAAACATTGTTGGGATAAAACCTAAACGAAAAGACCTAGCACCAAATCCAATTTGCCATCTGATCTAACTTCTGGAGGCAGTCAAAATGAGCCTTAGAATTCTTCCCTACCTTATTCCTGTGCTGAGATACAGGCTGCTCCAACCTGCTGTAAAATGCTTGATTTCGAGAGTGAGCGAAACTAATGAAAACATTGTTGGGGTAAAACCTAAAGGGAAAGACCTAGCACCAAATCCAATTTGCCATCTGATCTAACTTCTGGAGGCAGTCAAAATGAGCCTTAGAATTCTTCCCTACCTTATTCCTGTGCTGAGATACAGGCTGCTCCAACCTGCTGTAAAATGCTTGATTTCGAGAGTGAGCGAAACTAATGAAAACATTGTTGGGGTAAAACCTAAAGGGAAAGACCTAGCACCAAATCCAATTTGCCATCTGATCTAACTTCTGGAGGCAGTCAAAATGAGCCTTAGAATTCTTCCCTACCTTATTCCTGTGCTGAGATACAGGCTGCTCCAACCTGCTGTAAAATGCTTGATTTCGAGAGGGGAGCGAAACTAATGAAAACATTGTTGGGGTAAAACCTAAAGGGAAAGACCTAGCACCAAATCCAATTTGCCATCTGATCTAACTTCTGGAGGCAGTCAAAATGAGCCTTAGAATTCTTCCCTACCTTATTCCTGTGCTGAGATACAGGCTGCTCCAACCTGCTGTAAAATGCTTGATTTCGAGAGGGAGCGAAACTAATGAAAACATTGTTGGGGTAAAACCTAAAGGGAAAGACCTAGCACCAAATCCAATTTGCCATCTGATCTAACTTCTGGAGGCAGTCAAAATGAGCCTTAGAATTCTTCCCTACCTTATTCCTGTGCTGAGATACAGGCTGCTCCAACCTGCTGTAAAATGCTTGATTTCGAGAGTGAGCGAAACTAATGAAAACATTGTTGGGGTAAAACCTAAAGGGAAAGACCTAGCACCAAATCCAATTTGCCATCTGATCTAACTTCTGGAGGCAGTCAAAATGAGCCTTAGAATTCTTCCCTACCTTATTCCTGTGCTGAGATACAGGCTGCTCCAACCTGCTGTAAAATGCTTGATTTCGAGAGTGAGCGAAACTAATGAAAACATTGTTGGGGTAAAACCTAAAGGGAAAGACCTAGCACCAAATCCAATTTGCCATCTGATCTAACTTCTGGAGGCAGTCAAAATGAGCCTTAGAATTCTTCCCTACCTTATTCCTGTGCTGAGATACAGGCTGCTCCAACCTGCTGTAAAATGCTTGATTTCGAGAGTGAGCGAAACTAATGAAAACATTGTTGGGGTAAAACCTAAAGGGAAAGACCTAGCACCAAATCCAATTTGCCATCTGATCTAACTTCTGGAGGCAGTCAAAATGAGCCTTAGAATTCTTCCCTACCTTATTCCTGTGCTGAGATACAGGCTGCTCCAACCTGCTGTAAAATGCTTGATTTCGAGAGTGAGCGAAACTAATGAAAACATTGTTGGGGTAAAACCTAAAGGGAAAGACCTAGCACCAAATCCAATTTGCCATCTGATCTAACTTCTGGAGGCAGTCAAAATGAGCCTTAGAATTCTTCCCTACCTTATTCCTGTGCTGAGATACAGGCTGCTCCAACCTGCTGTAAAATGCTTGATTTCGAGAGTGAGCGAAACTAATGAAAACATTGTTGGGGTAAAAACCTAAAGGGAAAGACCTAGCACCAAATCCAATTTGCCATCTGATCTAACTTCTGGAGGCAGTCAAAATGATCCTTAGAATTCTTCCCTACCTTATTCCTGTGCTGAGATACAGGCTGCTCCAACCTGCTGTAAAATGCTTGATTTCGAGAGTGAGCGAAACTAATGAAAACATTGTTGGGGTAAAACCTAAAGGGAAAGACCTAGCACCAAATCCAATTTGCCATCTGATCTAACTTCTGGAGGCAGTCAAAATGAGCCTTAGAATTCTTCCCTACCTTATTCCTGTGCTGAGATACAG
>NW_027144845.1:0-31722 GCF_026170545.1 Melanerpes formicivorus
TAAGGCTCATTTTGACTGCCTCCAGAAGTTAGATCAGATGGCAAATTGGATTTGGTGCTAGGTCTTTCCCTTTAGGTTTTACCCCAACAATGTTTTCATTAGTTTCGCTCACTCTCGAAATCAAGCATTTTACAGCAGGTTGGAGCAGCCTGTATCTCAGCACAGGAATAAGGTAGGGAAGAATTCTAAGGCTCATTTTGACTGCCTCCAGAAGTTAGATCAGATGGCAAATTGGATTTGGTGCTAGGTCTTTCCCTTTAGGTTTTACCCCAACAATGTTTTCATTAGTTTCGCTCACTCTCGAAATCAAGCATTTTACAGCAGGTTGGAGCAGCCTGTATCTCAGCACAGGAATAAGGTAGGGAAGAATTCTAAGGCTCATTTTGACTGCCTCCAGAAGTTAGATCAGATGGCAAATTGGATTTGGTGCTAGGTCTTTCCCTTTAGGTTTTACCCCAACAATGTTTTCATTAGTTTCGCTCACTCTCGAAATCAAGCATTTTACAGCTGGTTGGAGCAGCCTGTATCTCAGCACAGGAATAAGGTAGGGAAGAATTCTAATGCTCATTTTGACTGCCTCCAGAAGTTAGATCAGATGGCAAATTGGATTTGGTGCTAGGTCTTTCCCTTTAGGTTTTACCCCAACAATGTTTTCATTAGTTTCGCTCACTCTCGAAATCAAGCATTTTACAGCAGGTTGGAGCAGCCTGTATCTCAGCACAGGAATAAGGTAGGGAAGAATTCTAAGGCTCATTTTGACTGCCTCCAGAAGTTAGATCAGATGGCAAATTGGATTTGGTGCTAGGTCTTTCCCTTTAGGTTTTACCCCAACAATGTTTTCATTAGTTTCGCTCACTCTCGAAATCAAGCATTTTACAGCTGGTTGGAGCAGCCTGTATCTCAGCACAGGAATAAGGTAGGGAAGAATTCTAATGCTCATTTTGACTGCCTCCAGAAGTTAGATCAGATGGCAAATTGGATTTGGTGCTAGGTCTTTCCCTTTAGGTTTTACCCCAACAATGTTTTCATTAGTTTCGCTCACTCTCGAAATCAAGCATTTTACAGCAGGTTGGAGCAGCCTGTATCTCAGCACAGGAATAAGGTAGGGAAGAATTCTAAGGATCATTTTGACTGCCTCCAGAAGTTAGATCAGATGGCAAATTGGATTTGGTGCTAGGTCTTTCCCTTTAGGTTTTACCCCAACAATGTTTTCATTAGTTTCGCTCACTCTCGAAATCAAGCATTTTACAGCAGGTTGGAGCGGCCTGTATCTCAGCACAGGAATAAGGTAGGGAAGAATTCTAAGGCTCATTTTGACTGCCTCCAGAAGTTAGATCAGATGGCAAATTGGATTTGGTGCTAGGTCTTTCCCTTTAGGTTTTACCCCAACAATGTTTTCATTAGTTTCGCTCACTCTCGAAATCAAGCATTTTACAGCAGGTTGGAGCAGCCTGTATCTCAGCACAGGAATAAGGTAGGGAAGAATTCTAAGGCTCATTTTGACTGCCTCCAGAAGTTAGATCAGATGGCAAATTGGATTTGGTGCTAGGTCTTTCCCTTTAGGTTTTACCCCAACAATGTTTTCATTAGTTTCGCTCACTCTCGAAATCAAGCATTTTACAGCAGGTTGGAGCAGCCTGTATCTCAGCACAGGAATAAGGTAGGGAAGAATTCTAAGGCTCATTTTGACTGCCTCCAGAAGTTAGATCAGATGGCAAATTGGATTTGGTGCTAGGTCTTTCCCTTTAGGTTTTACCCCAACAATGTTTTCATTAGTTTCGCTCACTCTCGAAATCAAGCATTTTACAGCAGGTTGGAGCGGCCTGTATCTCAGCACAGGAATAAGGTAGGGAAGAATTCAAAGGATCATTTTGACTGCCTCCAGAAGTTAGATCAGATGGCAAATTGGATTTGGTGCTAGGTCTTTCCCTTTAGGTTTTACCCCAACAATGTTTTCATTAGTTTCGCTCACTCTCGAAATCAAGCATTTTACAGCAGGTTGGAGCAGCCTGTATCTCAGCACAGGAATAAGGTAGGGAAGAATTCTAAGGCTCATTTTGACTGCCTCCAGAAGTTAGATCAGATGGCAAATTGGATTTGGTGCTAGGTCTTTCCCTTTAGGTTTTATCCCCAACAATGTTTTCATTAGTTTCGCTCACTCTCGAAATCAAGCATTTTACAGCAGGTTGGAGCAGCCTGTATCTCAGCACAGGAATAAGGTAGGGAAGAATTCTAAGGCTCATTTTGACTGCCTCCAGAAGTTAGATCAGATGGCAAATTGGATTTGGTGCTAGGTCTTTCCCTTTAGGTTTTACCCCAACAATGTTTTCATTAGTTTCGCTCACTCTCGAAATCAAGCATTTTACAGCAGGTTGGAGCAGCCTGTATCTCAGCACAGGAATAAGGTAGGGAAGAATTCTAAGGCTCATTTTGACTGCCTCCAGAAGTTAGATCAGATGGCAAATTGGATTTGGTGCTAGGTCTTTCCCTTTAGGTTTTACCCCAACAATGTTTTCATTAGTTTCGCTCACTCTCGAAATCAAGCATTTTACAGCAGGTTGGAGCAGCCTGTATCTCAGCACAGGAATAAGGTAGGGAAGAATTCTAAGGCTCATTTTGACTGCCTCCAGAAGTTAGATCAGATGGCAAATTGGATTTGGTGCTAGGTCTTTCCCTTTAGGTTTTACCCCAACAATGTTTTCATTAGTTTCGCTCACTCTCGAAATCAAGCATTTTACAGCAGGTTGGAGCAGCCTGTATCTCAGCACAGGAATAAGGTAGGGAAGAATTCTAAGGCTCATTTTGACTGCCTCCAGAAGTTAGATCAGATGGCAAATTGGATTTGGTGCTAGGTCTTTCCCTTTAGGTTTTACCCCAACAATGTTTTCATTAGTTTCGCTCACTCTCGAAATCAAGCATTTTACAGCAGGTTGGAGCAGCCTGTATCTCAGCACAGGAATAAGGTAGGGAAGAATTCTAAGGCTCATTTTGACTGCCTCCAGAAGTTAGATCAGATGGCAAATTGGATTTGGTGCTAGGTCTTTCCCTTTAGGTTTTACCCCAACAATGTTTTCATTAGTTTCGCTCACTCTCGAAATCAAGCATTTTACAGCAGGTTGGAGCGGCCTGTATCTCAGCACAGGAATAAGGTAGGGAAGAATTCTAAGGCTCATTTTGACTGCCTCCAGAAGTTAGATCAGATGGCAAATTGGATTTGGTGCTAGGTCTTTCCCTTTAGGTTTTACCCCAACAATGTTTTCATTAGTTTCGCTCACTCTCGAAATCAAGCATTTTACAGCAGGTTGGAGCAGCCTGTATCTCAGCACAGGAATAAGGTAGGGAAGAATTCTAAGGCTCATTTTGACTGCCTCCAGAAGTTAGATCAGATGGCAAATTGGATTTGGTGCTAGGTCTTTCCCTTTAGGTTTTACCCCAACAATGTTTTCATTAGTTTCGCTCACTCTCGAAATCAAGCATTTTACAGCAGGTTGGAGCAGCCTGTATCTCAGCACAGGAATAAGGTAGGGAAGAATTCTAAGGCTCATTTTGACTGCCTCCAGAAGTTAGATCAGATGGCAAATTGGATTTGGTGCTAGGTCTTTCCCTTTAGGTTTTACCCCAACAATGTTTTCATTAGTTTCGCTCACTCTCGAAATCAAGCATTTTACAGCAGGTTGGAGCAGCCTGTATCTCAGCACAGGAATAAGGTAGGGAAGAATTCTAAGGCTCATTTTGACTGCCTCCAGAAGTTAGATCAGATGGCAAATTGGATTTGGTGCTAGGTCTTTCCCTTTAGGTTTTACCCCAACAATGTTTTCATTAGTTTCGCTCACTCTCGAAATCAAGCATTTTACAGCAGGTTGGAGCAGCCTGTATCTCAGCACAGGAATAAGGTAGGGAAGAATTCTAAGGCTCATTTTGACTGCCTCCAGAAGTTAGATCAGATGGCAAATTGGATTTGGTGCTAGGTCTTTCCCTTTAGGTTTTACCCCAACAATGTTTTCATTAGTTTCGCTCACTCTCGAAATCAAGCATTTTACAGCAGGTTGGAGCAGCCTGTATCTCAGCACAGGAATAAGGTAGGGAAGAATTCTAAGGCTCATTGTGACTGCCTCCAGAAGTTAGATCAGATGGCAAATTGGATTTGGTGCTAGGTCTTTCCCTTTAGGTTTTACCCCAACAATGTTTTCATTAGTTTCGCTCACTCTCGAAATCAAGCATTTTACAGCAGGTTGGAGCAGCCTGTATCTCAGCACAGGAATAAGGTAGGGAAGAATTCTAAGGCTCATTTTGACTGCCTCCAGAAGTTAGATCAGATGGCAAATTGGATTTGGTGCTAGGTCTTTCCCTTTAGGTTTTACCCCAACAATGTTTTCATTAGTTTCGCTCACTCTCGAAATCAAGCATTTTACAGCAGGTTGGAGCAGCCTGTATCTCAGCACAGGAATAAGGTAGGGAAGAATTCTAAGGCTCATTTTGACTGCCTCCAGAAGTTAGATCAGATGGCAAATTGGATTTGGTGCTAGGTCTTTCCCTTTAGGTTTTACCCCAACAATGTTTTCATTAGTTTCGCTCACTCTCGAAATCAAGCATTTTACAGCAGGTTGGAGCAGCCTGTATCTCAGCACAGGAATAAGGTAGGGAAGAATTCTAAGGCTCATTTTGACTGCCTCCAGAAGTTAGATCAGATGGCAAATTGGATTTGGTGCTAGGTCTTTCCCTTTAGGTTTTACCCCAACAATGTTTTCATTAGTTTCGCTCACTCTCGAAATCAAGCATTTTACAGCAGGTTGGAGCGGCCTGTATCTCAGCACAGGAATAAGGTAGGGAAGAATTCTAAGGCTCATTTTGACTGCCTCCAGAAGTTAGATCAGATGGCAAATTGGATTTGGTGCTAGGTCTTTCCCTTTAGGTTTTACCCCAACAATGTTTTCATTAGTTTCGCTCACTCTCGAAATCAAGCATTTTACAGCAGGTTGGAGCAGCCTGTATCTCAGCACAGGAATAAGGTAGGGAAGAATTCTAAGGCTCATTTTGACTGCCTCCAGAAGTTAGATCAGATGGCAAATTGGATTTGGTGCTAGGTCTTTCCCTTTAGGTTTTTACCCCAACAATGTTTTCATTAGTTTCGCTCACTCTCGAAATCAAGCATTTTACAGCAGGTTGGAGCAGCCTGTATCTCAGCACAGGAATAAGGTAGGGAAGAATTCTAAGGATCATTTTGACTGCCTCCAGAAGTTAGATCAGATGGCAAATTGGATTTGGTGCTAGGTCTTTCCCTTTAGGTTTTACCCCAACAATGTTTTCATTAGTTTTCGCTCACTCTCGAAATCAAGCATTTTACAGCTGGTTGGAGCAGCCTGTATCTCAGCACAGGAATAAGGTAGGGAAGAATTCTAATGCTCATTTTGACTGCCTCCAGAAGTTAGATCAGATGGCAAATTGGATTTGGTGCTAGGTCTTTCCCTTTAGGTTTTACCCCAACAATGTTTTCATTAGTTTCGCTCACTCTCGAAATCAAGCATTTTACAGCAGGTTGGAGCAGCCTGTATCTCAGCACAGGAATAAGGTAGGGAAGAATTCTAAGGCTCATTTTGGACTGCCTCCAGAAGTTAGATCAGATGGCAAATTGGATTTGGTGCTAGGTCTTTCCCTTTAGGTTTTACCCCAACAATGTTTTCATTAGTTTCGCTCACTCTCGAAATCAAGCATTTTACAGCAGGTTGGAGCAGCCTGTATCTCAGCACAGGAATAAGGTAGGGAAGAATTCTAAGGATCATTTTGACTGCCTCCAGAAGTTAGATCAGATGGCAAATTGGATTTGGTGCTAGGTCTTTCCCTTTAGGTTTTACCCCAACAATGTTTTCATTAGTTTCGCTCACTCTCGAAATCAAGCATTTTACAGCAGGTTGGAGCGGCCTGTATCTCAGCACAGGAATAAGGTAGGGAAGAATTCTAAGGATCATTTTGACTGCCTCCAGAAGTTAGATCAGATGGCAAATTGGATTTGGTGCTAGGTCTTTCCCTTTAGGTTTTACCCCAACAATGTTTTCATTAGTTTCGCTCACTCTCGAAATCAAGCATTTTACAGCAGGTTGGAGCAGCCTGTATCTCAGCACAGGAATAAGGTAGGGAAGAATTCTAAGGATCATTTTGACTGCCTCCAGAAGTTAGATCAGATGGCAAATTGGATTTGGTGCTAGGTCTTTCCCTTTAGGTTTTACCCCAACAATGTTTTCATTAGTTTCGCTCACTCTCGAAATCAAGCATTTTACAGCAGGTTGGAGCAGCCTGTATCTCAGCACAGGAATAAGGTAGGGAAGAATTCTAAGGCTCATTTTGACTGCCTCCAGAAGTTAGATCAGATGGCAAATTGGATTTGGTGCTAGGTCTTTCCCTTTAGGTTTTACCCCAACAATGTTTTCATTAGTTTCGCTCACTCTCGAAATCAAGCATTTTACAGCAGGTTGGAGCAGCCTGTATCTCAGCACAGGAATAAGGTAGGGAAGAATTCTAAGGCTCATTTTGACTGCCTCCAGAAGTTAGATCAGATGGCAAATTGGATTTGGTGCTAGGTCTTTCCCTTTAGGTTTTACCCCAACAATGTTTTCATTAGTTTCGCTCACTCTCGAAATCAAGCATTTTACAGCAGGTTGGAGCAGCCTGTATCTCAGCACAGGAATAAGGTAGGGAAGAATTCTAAGGCTCATTTTGACTGCCTCCAGAAGTTAGATCAGATGGCAAATTGGATTTGGTGCTAGGTCTTTCCCTTTAGGTTTTATCCCAACAATGTTTTCATTAGTTTCGCTCACTCTCGAAATCAAGCATTTTACAGCAGGTTGGAGCAGCCTGTATCTCAGCACAGGAATAAGGTAGGGAAGAATTCTAAGGCTCATTTTGACTGCCTCCAGAAGTTAGATCAGATGGCAAATTGGATTTGGTGCTAGGTCTTTCCCTTTAGGTTTTACCCCAACAATGTTTTCATTAGTTTCGCTCACTCTCGAAATCAAGCATTTTACAGCAGGTTGGAGCAGCCTGTATCTCAGCACAGGAATAAGGTAGGGAAGAATTCTAAGGCTCATTTTGACTGCCTCCAGAAGTTAGATCAGATGGCAAATTGGATTTGGTGCTAGGTCTTTCCCTTTAGGTTTTACCCCAACAATGTTTTCATTAGTTTCGCTCACTCTCGAAATCAAGCATTTTACAGCAGGTTGGAGCAGCCTGTATCTCAGCACAGGAATAAGGTAGGGAAGAATTCTAAGGCTCATTTTGACTGCCTCCAGAAGTTAGATCAGATGGCAAATTGGATTGGTGCTAGGTCTTTCCCTTTAGGTTTTACCCCAACAATGTTTTCATTAGTTTCGCTCACTCTCGAAATCAAGCATTTTACAGCAGGTTGGAGCAGCCTGTATCTCAGCACAGGAATAAGGTAGGGAAGAATTCTAAGGCTCATTTTGACTGCCTCCAGAAGTTAGATCAGATGGCAAATTGGATTTGGTGCTAGGTCTTTCCCTTTAGGTTTTACCCCAACAATGTTTTCATTAGTTTCGCTCACTCTCGAAATCAAGCATTTTACAGCAGGTTGGAGCAGCCTGTATCTCAGCACAGGAATAAGGTAGGGAAGAATTCTAAGGCTCATTTTGACTGCCTCCAGAAGTTAGATCAGATGGCAAATTGGATTTGGTGCTAGGTCTTTCCCTTTAGGTTTTACCCCAACAATGTTTTCATTAGTTTCGCTCACTCTCGAAATCAAGCATTTTACAGCAGGTTGGAGCGGCCTGTATCTCAGCACAGGAATAAGGTAGGGAAGAATTCTAAGGATCATTTTGACTGCCTCCAGAAGTTAGATCAGATGGCAAATTGGATTTGGTGCTAGGTCTTTCCCTTTAGGTTTTACCCCAACAATGTTTTCATTAGTTTCGCTCACTCTCGAAATCAAGCATTTTACAGCAGGTTGGAGCAGCCTGTATCTCAGCACAGGAATAAGGTAGGGAAGAATTCTAAGGATCATTTTGACTGCCTCCAGAAGTTAGATCAGATGGCAAATTGGATTTGGTGCTAGGTCTTTCCCTTTAGGTTTTACCCCAACAATGTTTTCATTAGTTTCGCTCACTCTCGAAATCAAGCATTTTACAGCAGGTTGGAGCAGCCTGTATCTCAGCACAGGAATAAGGTAGGGAAGAATTCTAAGGCTCATTTTGACTGCCTCCAGAAGTTAGATCAGATGGCAAATTGGATTTGGTGCTAGGTCTTTCCCTTTAGGTTTTACCCCAACAATGTTTTCATTAGTTTCGCTCACTCTCGAAATCAAGCATTTTACAGCAGGTTGGAGCAGCCTGTATCTCAGCACAGGAATAAGGTAGGGAAGAATTCTAAGGCTCATTTTGACTGCCTCCAGAAGTTAGATCAGATGGCAAATTGGATTTGGTGCTAGGTCTTTCCCTTTAGGTTTTACCCCAACAATGTTTTCATTAGTTTCGCTCACTCTCGAAATCAAGCATTTTACAGCAGGTTGGAGCAGCCTGTATCTCAGCACAGGAATAAGGTAGGGAAGAATTCTAAGGCTCATTTTGACTGCCTCCAGAAGTTAGATCAGATGGCAAATTGGATTTGGTGCTAGGTCTTTCCCTTTAGGTTTTACCCCAACAATGTTTTCATTAGTTTCGCTCACTCTCGAAATCAAGCATTTTACAGCAGGTTGGAGCAGCCTGTATCTCAGCACAGGAATAAGGTAGGGAAGAATTCTAAGGATCATTTTGACTGCCTCCAGAAGTTAGATCAGATGGCAAATTGGATTTGGTGCTAGGTCTTTCCCTTTAGGTTTTACCCCAACAATGTTTTCATTAGTTTCGCTCACTCTCGAAATCAAGCATTTTACAGCAGGTTGGAGCAGCCTGTATCTCAGCACAGGAATAAGGTAGGGAAGAATTCTAAGGCTCATTTTGACTGCCTCCAGAAGTTAGATCAGATGGCAAATTGGATTTGGTGCTAGGTCTTTCCCTTTAGGTTTTACCCCAACAATGTTTTCATTAGTTTCGCTCACTCTCGAAATCAAGCATTTTACAGCAGGTTGGAGCAGCCTGTATCTCAGCACAGGAATAAGGTAGGGAAGAATTCTAAGGATCATTTTGACTGCCTCCAGAAGTTAGATCAGATGGCAAATTGGATTTGGTGCTAGGTCTTTCCCTTTAGGTTTTACCCCAACAATGTTTTCATTAGTTTCGCTCACTCTCGAAATCAAGCATTTTACAGCAGGTTGGAGCAGCCTGTATCTCAGCACAGGAATAAGGTAGGGAAGAATTCTAAGGCTCATTTTGACTGCCTCCAGAAGTTAGATCAGATGGCAAATTGGATTTGGTGCTAGGTCTTTCCCTTTAGGTTTTACCCCAACAATGTTTTCATTAGTTTCGCTCACTCTCGAAATCAAGCATTTTACAGCAGGTTGGAGCAGCCTGTATCTCAGCACAGGAATAAGGTAGGGAAGAATTCTAAGGCTCATTTTGACTGCCTCCAGAAGTTAGATCAGATGGCAAATTGGATTTGGTGCTAGGTCTTTCCCTTTAGGTTTTACCCCAACAATGTTTTCATTAGTTTCGCTCACTCTCGAAATCAAGCATTTTACAGCAGGTTGGAGCGGCCTGTATCTCAGCACAGGAATAAGGTAGGGAAGAATTCTAAGGATCATTTTGACTGCCTCCAGAAGTTAGATCAGATGGCAAATTGGATTTGGTGCTAGGTCTTTCCCTTTAGGTTTTACCCCAACAATGTTTTCATTAGTTTCGCTCACTCTCGAAATCAAGCATTTTACAGCAGGTTGGAGCAGCCTGTATCTCAGCACAGGAATAAGGTAGGGAAGAATTCTAAGGCTCATTTTGACTGCCTCCAGAAGTTAGATCAGATGGCAAATTGGATTTGGTGCTAGGTCTTTCCCTTTAGGTTTTACCCCAACAATGTTTTCATTAGTTTCGCTCACTCTCGAAATCAAGCATTTTACAGCAGGTTGGAGCAGCCTGTATCTCAGCACAGGAATAAGGTAGGGAAGAATTCTAAGGATCATTTTGACTGCCTCCAGAAGTTAGATCAGATGGCAAATTGGATTTGGTGCTAGGTCTTTCCCTTTAGGTTTTACCCCAACAATGTTTTCATTAGTTTCGCTCACTCTCGAAATCAAGCATTTTACAGCAGGTTGGAGCAGCCTGTATCTCAGCACAGGAATAAGGTAGGGAAGAATTCTAAGGATCATTTTGACTGCCTCCAGAAGTTAGATCAGATGGCAAATTGGATTTGGTGCTAGGTCTTTCCCTTTAGGTTTTACCCCAACAATGTTTTCATTAGTTTCGCTCACTCTCGAAATCAAGCATTTTACAGCAGGTTGGAGCAGCCTGTATCTCAGCACAGGAATAAGGTAGGGAAGAATTCTAAGGATCATTTTGACTGCCTCCAGAAGTTAGATCAGATGGCAAATTGGATTTGGTGCTAGGTCTTTCCCTTTAGGTTTTACCCCAACAATGTTTTCATTAGTTTCGCTCACTCTCGAAATCAAGCATTTTACAGCAGGTTGGAGCAGCCTGTATCTCAGCACAGGAATAAGGTAGGGAAGAATTCTAAGGCTCATTTTGACTGCCTCCAGAAGTTAGATCAGATGGCAAATTGGATTTGGTGCTAGGTCTTTCCCTTTAGGTTTTACCCCAACAATGTTTTCATTAGTTTCGCTCACTCTCGAAATCAAGCATTTTACAGCAGGTTGGAGCAGCCTGTATCTCAGCACAGGAATAAGGTAGGGAAGAATTCTAAGGATCATTTTGACTGCCTCCAGAAGTTAGATCAGATGGCAAATTGGATTTGGTGCTAGGTCTTTCCCTTTAGGTTTTACCCCAACAATGTTTTCATTAGTTTCGCTCACTCTCGAAATCAAGCATTTTACAGCAGGTTGGAGCAGCCTGTATCTCAGCACAGGAATAAGGTAGGGAAGAATTCTAAGGATCATTTTGACTGCCTCCAGAAGTTAGATCAGATGGCAAATTGGATTTGGTGCTAGGTCTTTCCCTTTAGGTTTTACCCCAACAATGTTTTCATTAGTTTCGCTCACTCTCGAAATCAAGCATTTTACAGCAGGTTGGAGCAGCCTGTATCTCAGCACAGGAATAAGGTAGGGAAGAATTTTAAGGCTCATTTTGACTGCCTCCAGAAGTTAGATCAGATGGCAAATTGGATTTGGTGCTAGGTCTTTCCCTTTAGGTTTTACCCCAACAATGTTTTCATTAGTTTTGCTCACTCTCGAAATCAAGCATTTTACAGCAGGTTGGAGCAGCCTGTATCTCAGCACAGGAATAAGGTAGGGAAGAATTCTAAGGATCATTTTGACTGCCTCCAGAAGTTAGATCAGATGGCAAATTGGATTTGGTGCTAGGTCTTTCCCTTTAGGTTTTACCCCAACAATGTTTTCATTAGTTTCGCTCACTCTCGAAATCAAGCATTTTACAGCAGGTTGGAGCAGCCTGTATCTCAGCACAGGAATAAGGTAGGGAAGAATTCTAAGGCTCATTTTGACTGCCTCCAGAAGTTAGATCAGATGGCAAATTGGATTTGGTGCTAGGTCTTTCCCTTTAGGTTTTACCCCAACAATGTTTTCATTAGTTTCGCTCACTCTCGAAATCAAGCATTTTACAGCAGGTTGGAGCAGCCTGTATCTCAGCACAGGAATAAGGTAGGGAAGAATTCTAAGGCTCATTTTGACTGCCTCCAGAAGTTAGATCAGATGGCAAATTGGATTTGGTGCTAGGTCTTTCCCTTTAGGTTTTACCCCAACAATGTTTTCATTAGTTTCGCTCACTCTCGAAATCAAGCATTTTACAGCAGGTTGGAGCAGCCTGTATCTCAGCACAGGAATAAGGTAGGGAAGAATTCTAAGGATCATTTTGACTGCCTCCAGAAGTTAGATCAGATGGCAAATTGGATTTGGTGCTAGGTCTTTCCCTTTAGGTTTTACCCCAACAATGTTTTCATTAGTTTTGCTCACTCTCGAAATCAAGCATTTTACAGCAGGTTGGAGCAGCCTGTATCTCAGCACAGGAATAAGGTAGGGAAGAATTCTAAGGATCATTTTGACTGCCTCCAGAAGTTAGATCAGATGGCAAATTGGATTTGGTGCTAGGTCTTTCCCTTTAGGTTTTACCCCAACAATGTTTTCATTAGTTTCGCTCACTCTCGAAATCAAGCATTTTACAGCAGGTTGGAGCAGCCTGTATCTCAGCACAGGAATAAGGTAGGGAAGAATTCTAAGGATCATTTTGACTGCCTCCAGAAGTTAGATCAGATGGCAAATTGGATTTGGTGCTAGGTCTTTCCCTTTAGGTTTTACCCCAACAATGTTTTCATTAGTTTCGCTCACTCTCGAAATCAAGCATTTTACAGCAGGTTGGAGCAGCCTGTATCTCAGCACAGGAATAAGGTAGGGAAGAATTCTAAGGATCATTTTGACTGCCTCCAGAAGTTAGATCAGATGGCAAATTGGATTTGGTGCTAGGTCTTTCCCTTTAGGTTTTACCCCAACAATGTTTTCATTAGTTTCGCTCACTCTCGAAATCAAGCATTTTACAGCAGGTTGGAGCAGCCTGTATCTCAGCACAGGAATAAGGTAGGGAAGAATTCTAAGGCTCATTTTGACTGCCTCCAGAAGTTAGATCAGATGGCAAATTGGATTTGGTGCTAGGTCTTTCCCTTTAGGTTTTACCCCAACAATGTTTTCATTAGTTTCGCTCACTCTCGAAATCAAGCATTTTACAGCAGGTTGGAGCAGCCTGTATCTCAGCACAGGAATAAGGTAGGGAAGAATTCTAAGGCTCATTTTGACTGCCTCCAGAAGTTAGATCAGATGGCAAATTGGATTTGGTGCTAGGTCTTTCCCTTTAGGTTTTACCCCAACAATGTTTTCATTAGTTTCGCTCACTCTCGAAATCAAGCATTTTACAGCAGGTTGGAGCAGCCTGTATCTCAGCACAGGAATAAGGTAGGGAAGAATTCTAAGGCTCATTTTGACTGCCTCCAGAAGTTAGATCAGATGGCAAATTGGATTTGGTGCTAGGTCTTTCCCTTTAGGTTTTACCCCAACAATGTTTTCATTAGTTTCGCTCACTCTCGAAATCAAGCATTTTACAGCAGGTTGGAGCAGCCTGTATCTCAGCACAGGAATAAGGTAGGGAAGAATTCTAAGGCTCATTTTGACTGCCTCCAGAAGTTAGATCAGATGGCAAATTGGATTTGGTGCTAGGTCTTTCCCTTTAGGTTTTACCCCAACAATGTTTTCATTAGTTTCGCTCACTCTCGAAATCAAGCATTTTACAGCAGGTTGGAGCAGCCTGTATCTCAGCACAGGAATAAGGTAGGGAAGAATTCTAAGGCTCATTTTGACTGCCTCCAGAAGTTAGATCAGATGGCAAATTGGATTTGGTGCTAGGTCTTTCCCTTTAGGTTTTACCCCAACAATGTTTTCATTAGTTTCGCTCACTCTCGAAATCAAGCATTTTACAGCAGGTTGGAGCAGCCTGTATCTCAGCACAGGAATAAGGTAGGGAAGAATTCTAAGGCTCATTTTGACTGCCTCCATAAGTTAGATCAGATGGCAAATTGGATTTGGTGCTAGGTCTTTCCCTTTAGGTTTTACCCCAACAATGTTTTCATTAGTTTCGCTCACTCTCGAAATCAAGCATTTTACAGCAGGTTGGAGCAGCCTGTATCTCAGCACAGGAATAAGGTAGGGAAGAATTCTAAGGCTCATTTTGACTGCCTCCAGAAGTTAGATCAGATGGCAAATTGGATTTGGTGCTAGGTCTTTCCCTTTAGGTTTTACCCCAACAATGTTTTCATTAGTTTCGCTCACTCTCGAAATCAAGCATTTTACAGCAGGTTGGAGCGGCCTGTATCTCAGCACAGGAATAAGGTAGGGAAGAATTCTAAGGATCATTTTGACTGCCTCCAGAAGTTAGATCAGATGGCAAATTGGATTTGGTGCTAGGTCTTTCCCTTTAGGTTTTACCCCAACAATGTTTTCATTAGTTTCGCTCACTCTCGAAATCAAGCATTTTACAGCAGGTTGGAGCAGCCTGTATCTCAGCACAGGAATAAGGTAGGGAAGAATTCTAAGGCTCATTTTGACTGCCTCCAGAAGTTAGATCAGATGGCAAATTGGATTTGGTGCTAGGTCTTTCCCTTTAGGTTTTACCCCAACAATGTTTTCATTAGTTTCGCTCACTCTCGAAATCAAGCATTTTACAGCAGGTTGGAGCAGCCTGTATCTCAGCACAGGAATAAGGTAGGGAAGAATTCTATGGCTCATTTTGACTGCCTCCAGAAGTTAGATCAGATGGCAAATTGGATTTGGTGCTAGGTCTTTCCCTTTAGGTTTTACCCCAACAATGTTTTCATTAGTTTCGCTCACTCTCGAAATCAAGCATTTTACAGCTGGTTGGAGCAGCCTGTATCTCAGCACAGGAATAAGGTAGGGAAGAATTCTAATGCTCATTTTGACTGCCTCCAGAAGTTAGATCAGATGGCAAATTGGATTTGGTGCTAGGTCTTTCCCTTTAGGTTTTACCCCAACAATGTTTTCATTAGTTTCGCTCACTCTCGAAATCAAGCATTTTACAGCAGGTTGGAGCAGCCTGTATCTCAGCACAGGAATAAGGTAGGGAAGAATTCTAAGGCTCATTTTGACTGCCTCCAGAAGTTAGATCAGATGGCAAATTGGATTTGGTGCTAGGTCTTTCCCTTTAGGTTTTACCCCAACAATGTTTTCATTAGTTTCGCTCACTCTCGAAATCAAGCATTTTACAGCAGGTTGGAGCAGCCTGTATCTCAGCACAGGAATAAGGTAGGGAAGAATTCTAAGGATCATTTTGACTGCCTCCAGAAGTTAGATCAGATGGCAAATTGGATTTGGTGCTAGGTCTTTCCCTTTAGGTTTTACCCCAACAATGTTTTCATTAGTTTCGCTCACTCTCGAAATCAAGCATTTTACAGCAGGTTGGAGCGGCCTGTATCTCAGCACAGGAATAAGGTAGGGAAGAATTCTAAGGCTCATTTTGACTGCCTCCAGAAGTTAGATCAGATGGCAAATTGGATTTGGTGCTAGGTCTTTCCCTTTAGGTTTTACCCCAACAATGTTTTCATTAGTTTCGCTCACTCTCGAAATCAAGCATTTTACAGCAGGTTGGAGCAGCCTGTATCTCAGCACAGGAATAAGGTAGGGAAGAATTCTAAGGATCATTTTGACTGCCTCCAGAAGTTAGATCAGATGGCAAATTGGATTTGGTGCTAGGTCTTTCCCTTTAGGTTTTACCCCAACAATGTTTTCATTAGTTTCGCTCACTCTCGAAATCAAGCATTTTACAGCAGGTTGGATCAGCCTGTATCTCAGCACAGGAATAAGGTAGGGAAGAATTCTAAGGCTCATTTTGACTGCCTCCAGAAGTTAGATCAGATGGCAAATTGGATTTGGTGCTAGGTCTTTCCCTTTAGGTTTTACCCCAACAATGTTTTCATTAGTTTCGCTCACTCTCGAAATCAAGCATTTTACAGCAGGTTGGAGCAGCCTGTATCTCAGCACAGGAATAAGGTAGGGAAGAATTCTAAGGCTCATTTTGACTGCCTCCAGAAGTTAGATCAGATGGCAAATTGGATTTGGTGCTAGGTCTTTCCCTTTAGGTTTTACCCCAACAATGTTTTCATTAGTTTCGCTCACTCTCGAAATCAAGCATTTTACAGCAGGTTGGAGCAGCCTGTATCTCAGCACAGGAATAAGGTAGGGAAGAATTCTAAGGCTCATTGTGACTGCCTCCAGAAGTTAGATCAGATGGCAAATTGGATTTGGTGCTAGGTCTTTCCCTTTAGGTTTTATCCCAACAATGTTTTCATTAGTTTCGCTCACTCTCGAAATCAAGCATTTTACAGCAGGTTGGAGCAGCCTGTATCTCAGCACAGGAATAAGGTAGGGAAGAATTCTAAGGCTCATTTTGACTGCCTCCAGAAGTTAGATCAGATGGCAAATTGGATTTGGTGCTAGGTCTTTCCCTTTAGGTTTTACCCCAACAATGTTTTCATTAGTTTCGCTCACTCTCGAAATCAAGCATTTTACAGCAGGTTGGAGCAGCCTGTATCTCAGCACAGGAATAAGGTAGGGAAGAATTCTAAGGCTCATTTTGACTGCCTCCAGAAGTTAGATCAGATGGCAAATTGGATTTGGTGCTAGGTCTTTCCCTTTAGGTTTTACCCCAACAATGTTTTCATTAGTTTCGCTCACTCTCGAAATCAAGCATTTTACAGCAGGTTGGAGCAGCCTGTATCTCAGCACAGGAATAAGGTAGGGAAGAATTCTAAGGCTCATTTTGACTGCCTCCAGAAGTTAGATCAGATGGCAAATTGGATTTGGTGCTAGGTCTTTCCCTTTAGGTTTTACCCCAACAATGTTTTCATTAGTTTCGCTCACTCTCGAAATCAAGCATTTTACAGCAGGTTGGAGCAGCCTGTATCTCAGCACAGGAATAAGGTAGGGAAGAATTCTAAGGCTCATTTTGACTGCCTCCAGAAGTTAGATCAGATGGCAAATTGGATTTGGTGCTAGGTCTTTCCCTTTAGGTTTTACCCCAACAATGTTTTCATTAGTTTCGCTCACTCTCGAAATCAAGCATTTTACAGCAGGTTGGAGCAGCCTGTATCTCAGCACAGGAATAAGGTAGGGAAGAATTCTAAGGCTCATTTTGACTGCCTCCAGAAGTTAGATCAGATGGCAAATTGGATTTGGTGCTAGGTCTTTCCCTTTAGGTTTTACCCCAACAATGTTTTCATTAGTTTCGCTCACTCTCGAAATCAAGCATTTTACAGCAGGTTGGAGCGGCCTGTATCTCAGCACAGGAATAAGGTAGGGAAGAATTCTAAGGATCATTTTGACTGCCTCCAGAAGTTAGATCAGATGGCAAATTGGATTTGGTGCTAGGTCTTTCCCTTTAGGTTTTACCCCAACAATGTTTTCATTAGTTTCGCTCACTCTCGAAATCAAGCATTTTACAGCAGGTTGGAGCAGCCTGTATCTCAGCACAGGAATAAGGTAGGGAAGAATTCTAAGGATCATTTTGACTGCCTCCAGAAGTTAGATCAGATGGCAAATTGGATTTGGTGCTAGGTCTTTCCCTTTAGGTTTTACCCCAACAATGTTTTCATTAGTTTCGCTCACTCTCGAAATCAAGCATTTTACAGCAGGTTGGAGCAGCCTGTATCTCAGCACAGGAATAAGGTAGGGAAGAATTCTAAGGCTCATTTTGACTGCCTCCAGAAGTTAGATCAGATGGCAAATTGGATTTGGTGCTAGGTCTTTCCCTTTAGGTTTTACCCCAACAATGTTTTCATTAGTTTCGCTCACTCTCGAAATCAAGCATTTTACAGCAGGTTGGAGCAGCCTGTATCTCAGCACAGGAATAAGGTAGGGAAGAATTCTAAGGCTCATTTTGACTGCCTCCAGAAGTTAGATCAGATGGCAAATTGGATTTGGTGCTAGGTCTTTCCCTTTAGGTTTTACCCCAACAATGTTTTCATTAGTTTCGCTCACTCTCGAAATCAAGCATTTTACAGCAGGTTGGAGCAGCCTGTATCTCAGCACAGGAATAAGGTAGGGAAGAATTCTAAGGATCATTTTGACTGCCTCCAGAAGTTAGATCAGATGGCAAATTGGATTTGGTGCTAGGTCTTTCCCTTTAGGTTTTACCCCAACAATGTTTTCATTAGTTTCGCTCACTCTCGAAATCAAGCATTTTACAGCAGGTTGGAGCAGCCTGTATCTCAGCACAGGAATAAGGTAGGGAAGAATTCTAAGGATCATTTTGACTGCCTCCAGAAGTTAGATCAGATGGCAAATTGGATTTGGTGCTAGGTCTTTCCCTTTAGGTTTTACCCCAACAATGTTTTCATTAGTTTCGCTCACTCTCGAAATCAAGCATTTTACAGCAGGTTGGAGCAGCCTGTATCTCAGCACAGGAATAAGGTAGGGAAGAATTCTAAGGCTCATTTTGACTGCCTCCAGAAGTTAGATCAGATGGCAAATTGGATTTGGTGCTAGGTCTTTCCCTTTAGGTTTTACCCCAACAATGTTTTCATTAGTTTCGCTCACTCTCGAAATCAAGCATTTTACAGCAGGTTGGAGCAGCCTGTATCTCAGCACAGGAATAAGGTAGGGAAGAATTCTAAGGCTCATTTTGACTGCCTCCAGAAGTTAGATCAGATGGCAAATTGGATTTGGTGCTAGGTCTTTCCCTTTAGGTTTTACCCCAACAATGTTTTCATTAGTTTCGCTCACTCTCGAAATCAAGCATTTTACAGCAGGTTGGAGCAGCCTGTATCTCAGCACAGGAATAAGGTAGGGAAGAATTCTAAGGCTCATTTTGACTGCCTCCAGAAGTTAGATCAGATGGCAAATTGGATTTGGTGCTAGGTCTTTCCCTTTAGGTTTTACCCCAACAATGTTTTCATTAGTTTCGCTCACTCTCGAAATCAAGCATTTTACAGCAGGTTGGAGCAGCCTGTATCTCAGCACAGGAATAAGGTAGGGAAGAATTCTAAGGCTCATTTTGACTGCCTCCAGAAGTTAGATCAGATGGCAAATTGGATTTGGTGCTAGGTCTTTCCCTTTAGGTTTTACCCCAACAATGTTTTCATTAGTTTCGCTCACTCTCGAAATCAAGCATTTTACAGCAGGTTGGAGCGGCCTGTATCTCAGCACAGGAATAAGGTAGGGAAGAATTCTAAGGATCATTTTGACTGCCTCCAGAAGTTAGATCAGATGGCAAATTGGATTTGGTGCTAGGTCTTTCCCTTTAGGTTTTACCCCAACAATGTTTTCATTAGTTTCGCTCACTCTCGAAATCAAGCATTTTACAGCAGGTTGGAGCAGCCTGTATCTCAGCACAGGAATAAGGTAGGGAAGAATTCTAAGGCTCATTTTGACTGCCTCCAGAAGTTAGATCAGATGGCAAATTGGATTTGGTGCTAGGTCTTTCCCTTTAGGTTTTACCCCAACAATGTTTTCATTAGTTTCGCTCACTCTCGAAATCAAGCATTTTACAGCAGGTTGGAGCAGCCTGTATCTCAGCACAGGAATAAGGTAGGGAAGAATTCTAAGGATCATTTTGACTGCCTCCAGAAGTTAGATCAGATGGCAAATTGGATTTGGTGCTAGGTCTTTCCCTTTAGGTTTTACCCCAACAATGTTTTCATTAGTTTCGCTCACTCTCGAAATCAAGCATTTTACAGCAGGTTGGAGCAGCCTGTATCTCAGCACAGGAATAAGGTAGGGAAGAATTCTAAGGATCATTTTGACTGCCTCCAGAAGTTAGATCAGATGGCAAATTGGATTTGGTGCTAGGTCTTTCCCTTTAGGTTTTACCCCAACAATGTTTTCATTAGTTTCGCTCACTCTCGAAATCAAGCATTTTACAGCAGGTTGGAGCAGCCTGTATCTCAGCACAGGAATAAGGTAGGGAAGAATTCTAAGGATCATTTTGACTGCCTCCAGAAGTTAGATCAGATGGCAAATTGGATTTGGTGCTAGGTCTTTCCCTTTAGGTTTTACCCCAACAATGTTTTCATTAGTTTCGCTCACTCTCGAAATCAAGCATTTTACAGCAGGTTGGAGCAGCCTGTATCTCAGCACAGGAATAAGGTAGGGAAGAATTCTAAGGCTCATTTTGACTGCCTCCAGAAGTTAGATCAGATGGCAAATTGGATTTGGTGCTAGGTCTTTCCCTTTAGGTTTTACCCCAACAATGTTTTCATTAGTTTCGCTCACTCTCGAAATCAAGCATTTTACAGCAGGTTGGAGCAGCCTGTATCTCAGCACAGGAATAAGGTAGGGAAGAATTCTAAGGCTCATTTTGACTGCCTCCAGAAGTTAGATCAGATGGCAAATTGGATTTGGTGCTAGGTCTTTCCCTTTAGGTTTTACCCCAACAATGTTTTCATTAGTTTCGCTCACTCTCGAAATCAAGCATTTTACAGCAGGTTGGAGCAGCCTGTATCTCAGCACAGGAATAAGGTAGGGAAGAATTCTAAGGATCATTTTGACTGCCTCCAGAAGTTAGATCAGATGGCAAATTGGATTTGGTGCTAGGTCTTTCCCTTTAGGTTTTACCCCAACAATGTTTTCATTAGTTTCGCTCACTCTCGAAATCAAGCATTTTACAGCAGGTTGGAGCAGCCTGTATCTCAGCACAGGAATAAGGTAGGGAAGAATTCTAAGGATCATTTTGACTGCCTCCAGAAGTTAGATCAGATGGCAAATTGGATTTGGTGCTAGGTCTTTCCCTTTAGGTTTTACCCCAACAATGTTTTCATTAGTTTCGCTCACTCTCGAAATCAAGCATTTTACAGCAGGTTGGAGCAGCCTGTATCTCAGCACAGGAATAAGGTAGGGAAGAATTTTAAGGCTCATTTTGACTGCCTCCAGAAGTTAGATCAGATGGCAAATTGGATTTGGTGCTAGGTCTTTCCCTTTAGGTTTTACCCCAACAATGTTTTCATTAGTTTTGCTCACTCTCGAAATCAAGCATTTTACAGCAGGTTGGAGCAGCCTGTATCTCAGCACAGGAATAAGGTAGGGAAGAATTCTAAGGATCATTTTGACTGCCTCCAGAAGTTAGATCAGATGGCAAATTGGATTTGGTGCTAGGTCTTTCCCTTTAGGTTTTACCCCAACAATGTTTTCATTAGTTTCGCTCACTCTCGAAATCAAGCATTTTACAGCAGGTTGGAGCAGCCTGTATCTCAGCACAGGAATAAGGTAGGGAAGAATTCTAAGGCTCATTTTGACTGCCTCCAGAAGTTAGATCAGATGGCAAATTGGATTTGGTGCTAGGTCTTTCCCTTTAGGTTTTACCCCAACAATGTTTTCATTAGTTTCGCTCACTCTCGAAATCAAGCATTTTACAGCAGGTTGGAGCAGCCTGTATCTCAGCACAGGAATAAGGTAGGGAAGAATTCTAAGGCTCATTTTGACTGCCTCCAGAAGTTAGATCAGATGGCAAATTGGATTTGGTGCTAGGTCTTTCCCTTTAGGTTTTACCCCAACAATGTTTTCATTAGTTTCGCTCACTCTCGAAATCAAGCATTTTACAGCAGGTTGGAGCAGCCTGTATCTCAGCACAGGAATAAGGTAGGGAAGAATTCTAAGGATCATTTTGACTGCCTCCAGAAGTTAGATCAGATGGCAAATTGGATTTGGTGCTAGGTCTTTCCCTTTAGGTTTTACCCCAACAATGTTTTCATTAGTTTCGCTCACTCTCGAAATCAAGCATTTTACAGCAGGTTGGAGCAGCCTGTATCTCAGCACAGGAATAAGGTAGGGAAGAATTCTAAGGATCATTTTGACTGCCTCCAGAAGTTAGATCAGATGGCAAATTGGATTTGGTGCTAGGTCTTTCCCTTTAGGTTTTACCCCAACAATGTTTTCATTAGTTTCGCTCACTCTCGAAATCAAGCATTTTACAGCAGGTTGGAGCAGCCTGTATCTCAGCACAGGAATAAGGTAGGGAAGAATTCTAAGGATCATTTTGACTGCCTCCAGAAGTTAGATCAGATGGCAAATTGGATTTGGTGCTAGGTCTTTCCCTTTAGGTTTTACCCCAACAATGTTTTCATTAGTTTCGCTCACTCTCGAAATCAAGCATTTTACAGCAGGTTGGAGCAGCCTGTATCTCAGCACAGGAATAAGGTAGGGAAGAATTCTAAGGATCATTTTGACTGCCTCCAGAAGTTAGATCAGATGGCAAATTGGATTTGGTGCTAGGTCTTTCCCTTTAGGTTTTACCCCAACAATGTTTTCATTAGTTTCGCTCACTCTCGAAATCAAGCATTTTACAGCAGGTTGGAGCAGCCTGTATCTCAGCACAGGAATAAGGTAGGGAAGAATTCTAAGGCTCATTTTGACTGCCTCCAGAAGTTAGATCAGATGGCAAATTGGATTTGGTGCTAGGTCTTTCCCTTTAGGTTTTACCCCAACAATGTTTTCATTAGTTTCGCTCACTCTCGAAATCAAGCATTTTACAGCAGGTTGGAGCAGCCTGTATCTCAGCACAGGAATAAGGTAGGGAAGAATTCTAAGGCTCATTTTGACTGCCTCCAGAAGTTAGATCAGATGGCAAATTGGATTTGGTGCTAGGTCTTTCCCTTTAGGTTTTACCCCAACAATGTTTTCATTAGTTTCGCTCACTCTCGAAATCAAGCATTTTACAGCAGGTTGGAGCAGCCTGTATCTCAGCACAGGAATAAGGTAGGGAAGAATTCTAAGGCTCATTTTGACTGCCTCCAGAAGTTAGATCAGATGGCAAATTGGATTTGGTGCTAGGTCTTTCCCTTTAGGTTTTACCCCAACAATGTTTTCATTAGTTTCGCTCACTCTCGAAATCAAGCATTTTACAGCAGGTTGGAGCAGCCTGTATCTCAGCACAGGAATAAGGTAGGGAAGAATTCTAAGGCTCATTTTGACTGCCTCCAGAAGTTAGATCAGATGGCAAATTGGATTTGGTGCTAGGTCTTTCCCTTTAGGTTTTACCCCAACAATGTTTTCATTAGTTTCGCTCACTCTCGAAATCAAGCATTTTACAGCAGGTTGGAGCAGCCTGTATCTCAGCACAGGAATAAGGTAGGGAAGAATTCTAAGGCTCATTTTGACTGCCTCCGGAAGTTAGATCAGATGGCAAATTGGATTTGGTGCTAGGTCTTTCCCTTTAGGTTTTACCCCAACAATGTTTTCATTAGTTTCGCTCACTCTCGAAATCAAGCATTTTACAGCAGGTTGGAGCAGCCTGTATCTCAGCACAGGAATAAGGTAGGGAAGAATTCTAAGGCTCATTTTGACTGCCTCCAGAAGTTAGATCAGATGGCAAATTGGATTTGGTGCTAGGTCTTTCCCTTTAGGTTTTACCCCAACAATGTTTTCATTAGTTTCGCTCACTCTCGAAATCAAGCATTTTACAGCAGGTTGGAGCAGCCTGTATCTCAGCACAGGAATAAGGTAGGGAAGAATTCTAAGGCTCATTTTGACTGCCTCCAGAAGTTAGATCAGATGGCAAATTGGATTTGGTGCTAGGTCTTTCCCTTTAGGTTTTACCCCAACAATGTTTTCATTAGTTTCGCTCACTCTCGAAATCAAGCATTTTACAGCAGGTTGGAGCAGCCTGTATCTCAGCACAGGAATAAGGTAGGGAAGAATTCTAAGGCTCATTTTGACTGCCTCCAGAAGTTAGATCAGATGGCAAATTGGATTTGGTGCTAGGTCTTTCCCTTTAGGTTTTACCCCAACAATGTTTTCATTAGTTTCGCTCACTCTCGAAATCAAGCATTTTACAGCAGGTTGGAGCAGCCTGTATCTCAGCACAGGAATAAGGTAGGGAAGAATTCTAAGGCTCATTTTGACTGCCTCCAGAAGTTAGATCAGATGGCAAATTGGATTTGGTGCTAGGTCCTTTCCCTTTAGGTTTTACCCCAACAATGTTTTCATTAGTTTCGCTCACTCTCGAAATCAAGCATTTTACAGCAGGTTGGAGCAGCCTGTATCTCAGCACAGGAATAAGGTAGGGAAGAATTCTAAGGCTCATTTTGACTGCCTCCAGAAGTTAGATCAGATGGCAAATTGGATTTGGTGCTAGGTCTTTCCCTTTAGGTTTTACCCCAACAATGTTTTCATTAGTTTCGCTCACTCTCGAAATCAAGCATTTTACAGCAGGTTGGAGCAGCCTGTATCTCAGCACAGGAATAAGGTAGGGAAGAATTCTAAGGCTCATTTTGACTGCCTCCAGAAGTTAGATCAGATGGCAAATTGGATTTGGTGCTAGGTCTTTCCCTTTAGGTTTTACCCCAACAATGTTTTCATTAGTTTCGCTCACTCTCGAAATCAAGCATTTTACAGCAGGTTGGAGCAGCCTGTATCTCAGCACAGGAATAAGGTAGGGAAGAATTCTAAGGCTCATTTTGACTGCCTCCAGAAGTTAGATCAGATGGCAAATTGGATTTGGTGCTAGGTCTTTCCCTTTAGGTTTTACCCCAACAATGTTTTCATTAGTTTCGCTCACTCTCGAAATCAAGCATTTTACAGCAGGTTGGAGCAGCCTGTATCTCAGCACAGGAATAAGGTAGGGAAGAATTCTAAGGCTCATTTTGACTGCCTCCAGAAGTTAGATCAGATGGCAAATTGGATTTGGTGCTAGGTCTTTCCCTTTAGGTTTTACCCCAACAATGTTTTCATTAGTTTCGCTCACTCTCGAAATCAAGCATTTTACAGCAGGTTGGAGCAGCCTGTATCTCAGCACAGGAATAAGGTAGGGAAGAATTCTAAGGCTCATTTTGACTGCCTCCAGAAGTTAGATCAGATGGCAAATTGGATTTGGTGCTAGGTCTTTCCCTTTAGGTTTTACCCCAACAATGTTTTCATTAGTTTCGCTCACTCTCGAAATCAAGCATTTTACAGCAGGTTGGAGCAGCCTGTATCTCAGCACAGGAATAAGGTAGGGAAGAATTCTAAGGCTCATTTTGACTGCCTCCAGAAGTTAGATCAGATGGCAAATTGGATTTGGTGCTAGGTCTTTCCCTTTAGGTTTTACCCCAACAATGTTTTCATTAGTTTCGCTCACTCTCGAAATCAAGCATTTTACAGCAGGTTGGAGCAGCCTGTATCTCAGCACAGGAATAAGGTAGGGAAGAATTCTAAGGATCATTTTGACTGCCTCCAGAAGTTAGATCAGATGGCAAATTGGATTTGGTGCTAGGTCTTTCCCTTTAGGTTTTACCCCAACAATGTTTTCATTAGTTTCGCTCACTCTCGAAATCAAGCATTTTACAGCAGGTTGGAGCAGCCTGTATCTCAGCACAGGAATAAGGTAGGGAAGAATTCTAAGGATCATTTTGACTGCCTCCAGAAGTTAGATCAGATGGCAAATTGGATTTGGTGCTAGGTCTTTCCCTTTAGGTTTTACCCCAACAATGTTTTCATTAGTTTCGCTCACTCTCGAAATCAAGCATTTTACAGCAGGTTGGAGCAGCCTGTATCTCAGCACAGGAATAAGGTAGGGAAGAATTCTAAGGCTCATTTTGACTGCCTCCAGAAGTTAGATCAGATGGCAAATTGGATTTGGTGCTAGGTCTTTCCCTTTAGGTTTTACCCCAACAATGTTTTCATTAGTTTCGCTCACTCTCGAAATCAAGCATTTTACAGCAGGTTGGAGCAGCCTGTATCTCAGCACAGGAATAAGGTAGGGAAGAATTCTAAGGCTCATTTTGACTGCCTCCAGAAGTTAGATCAGATGGCAAATTGGAGTTGGTGCTAGGTCTTTCCCTTTAGGTTTTACCCCAACAATGTTTTCATTAGTTTCGCTCACTCTCGAAATCAAGCATTTTACAGCAGGTTGGAGCAGCCTGTATCTCAGCACAGGAATAAGGTAGGGAAGAATTCTAAGGCTCATTTTGACTGCCTCCAGAAGTTAGATCAGATGGCAAATTGGATTTGGTGCTAGGTCTTTCCCTTTAGGTTTTACCCCAACAATGTTTTCATTAGTTTCGCTCACTCTCGAAATCAAGCATTTTACAGCAGGTTGGAGCAGCCTGTATCTCAGCACAGGAATAAGGTAGGGAAAAATTCTAAGGATCATTTTGACTGCCTCCAGAAGTTAGATCAGATGGCAAATTGGATTTGGTGCTAGGTCTTTCCCTTTAGGTTTTACCCCAACAATGTTTTCATTAGTTTCGCTCACTCTCGAAATCAAGCATTTTACAGCAGGTTGGAGCAGCCTGTATCTCAGCACAGGAATAAGGTAGGGAAGAATTCTAAGGATCATTTTGACTGCCTCCAGAAGTTAGATCAGATGGCAAATTGGATTTGGTGCTAGGTCTTTCCCTTTAGGTTTTACCCCAACAATGTTTTCATTAGTTTCGCTCACTCTCGAAATCAAGCATTTTACAGCAGGTTGGAGCAGCCTGTATCTCAGCACAGGAATAAGGTAGGGAAGAATTCTAAGGCTCATTTTGACTGCCTCCAGAAGTTAGATCAGATGGCAAATTGGATTTGGTGCTAGGTCTTTCCCTTTAGGTTTTACCCCAACAATGTTTTCATTAGTTTCGCTCACTCTCGAAATCAAGCATTTTACAGCAGGTTGGAGCAGCCTGTATCTCAGCACAGGAATAAGGTAGGGAAGAATTCTAAGGATCATTTTGACTGCCTCCAGAAGTTAGATCAGATGGCAAATTGGATTTGGTGCTAGGTCTTTCCCTTTAGGTTTTACCCCAACAATGTTTTCATTAGTTTCGCTCACTCTCGAAATCAAGCATTTTACAGCAGGTTGGAGCAGCCTGTATCTCAGCACAGGAATAAGGTAGGGAAGAATTCTAAGGATCATTTTGACTGCCTCCAGAAGTTAGATCAGATGGCAAATTGGATTTGGTGCTAGGTCTTTCCCTTTAGGTTTTACCCCAACAATGTTTTCATTAGTTTCGCTCACTCTCGAAATCAAGCATTTTACAGCAGGTTGGAGCAGCCTGTATCTCAGCACAGGAATAAGGTAGGGAAGAATTCTAAGGCTCATTTTGACTGCCTCCGGAAGTTAGATCAGATGGCAAATTGGATTTGGTGCTAGGTCTTTCCCTTTAGGTTTTACCCCAACAATGTTTTCATTAGTTTCGCTCACTCTCGAAATCAAGCATTTTACAGCAGGTTGGAGCAGCCTGTATCTCAGCACAGGAATAAGGTAGGGAAGAATTCTAAGGCTCATTTTGACTGCCTCCAGAAGTTAGATCAGATGGCAAATTGGATTTGGTGCTAGGTCTTTCCCTTTAGGTTTTACCCCAACAATGTTTTCATTAGTTTCGCTCACTCTCGAAATCAAGCATTTTACAGCAGGTTGGAGCAGCCTGTATCTCAGCACAGGAATAAGGTAGGGAAGAATTCTAAGGCTCATTTTGACTGCCTCCAGAAGTTAGATCAGATGGCAAATTGGATTTGGTGCTAGGTCTTTCCCTTTAGGTTTTACCCCAACAATGTTTTCATTAGTTTCGCTCACTCTCGAAATCAAGCATTTTACAGCAGGTTGGAGCAGCCTGTATCTCAGCACAGGAATAAGGTAGGGAAGAATTCTAAGGATCATTTTGACTGCCTCCAGAAGTTAGATCAGATGGCAAATTGGATTTGGTGCTAGGTCTTTCCCTTTAGGTTTTACCCCAACAATGTTTTCATTAGTTTCGCTCACTCTCGAAATCAAGCATTTTACAGCAGGTTGGAGCAGCCTGTATCTCAGCACAGGAATAAGGTAGGGAAGAATTCTAAGGCTCATTTTGACTGCCTCCAGAAGTTAGATCAGATGGCAAATTGGATTTGGTGCTAGGTCTTTCCCTTTAGGTTTTACCCCAACAATGTTTTCATTAGTTTCGCTCACTCTCGAAATCAAGCATTTTACAGCAGGTTGGAGCAGCCTGTATCTCAGCACAGGAATAAGGTAGGGAAGAATTCTAAGGCTCATTTTGACTGCCTCCAGAAGTTAGATCAGATGGCAAATTGGATTTGGTGCTAGGTCTTTCCCTTTAGGTTTTACCCCAACAATGTTTTCATTAGTTTCGCTCACTCTCGAAATCAAGCATTTTACAGCAGGTTGGAGCAGCCTGTATCTCAGCACAGGAATAAGGTAGGGAAGAATTCTAAGGATCATTTTGACTGCCTCCAGAAGTTAGATCAGATGGCAAATTGGATTTGGTGCTAGGTCTTTCCCTTTAGGTTTTACCCCAACAATGTTTTCATTAGTTTCGCTCACTCTCGAAATCAAGCATTTTACAGCAGGTTGGAGCAGCCTGTATCTCAGCACAGGAATAAGGTAGGGAAGAATTCTAAGGATCATTTTGACTGCCTCCAGAAGTTAGATCAGATGGCAAATTGGATTTGGTGCTAGGTCTTTCCCTTTAGGTTTTACCCCAACAATGTTTTCATTAGTTTCGCTCACTCTCGAAATCAAGCATTTTACAGCAGGTTGGAGCAGCCTGTATCTCAGCACAGGAATAAGGTAGGGAAGAATTCTAAGGCTCATTTTGACTGCCTCCAGAAGTTAGATCAGATGGCAAATTGGATTTGGTGCTAGGTCTTTCCCTTTAGGTTTTACCCCAACAATGTTTTCATTAGTTTCGCTCACTCTCGAAATCAAGCATTTTACAGCAGGTTGGAGCAGCCTGTATCTCAGCACAGGAATAAGGTAGGGAAGAATTCTAAGGCTCATTTTGACTGCCTCCAGAAGTTAGATCAGATGGCAAATTGGAGTTGGTGCTAGGTCTTTCCCTTTAGGTTTTACCCCAACAATGTTTTCATTAGTTTCGCTCACTCTCGAAATCAAGCATTTTACAGCAGGTTGGAGCAGCCTGTATCTCAGCACAGGAATAAGGTAGGGAAGAATTCTAAGGCTCATTTTGACTGCCTCCAGAAGTTAGATCAGATGGCAAATTGGATTTGGTGCTAGGTCTTTCCCTTTAGGTTTTACCCCAACAATGTTTTCATTAGTTTCGCTCACTCTCGAAATCAAGCATTTTACAGCAGGTTGGAGCAGCCTGTATCTCAGCACAGGAATAAGGTAGGGAAAAATTCTAAGGATCATTTTGACTGCCTCCAGAAGTTAGATCAGATGGCAAATTGGATTTGGTGCTAGGTCTTTCCCTTTAGGTTTTACCCCAACAATGTTTTCATTAGTTTCGCTCACTCTCGAAATCAAGCATTTTACAGCAGGTTGGAGCAGCCTGTATCTCAGCACAGGAATAAGGTAGGGAAGAATTCTAAGGATCATTTTGACTGCCTCCAGAAGTTAGATCAGATGGCAAATTGGATTTGGTGCTAGGTCTTTCCCTTTAGGTTTTACCCCAACAATGTTTTCATTAGTTTCGCTCACTCTCGAAATCAAGCATTTTACAGCAGGTTGGAGCAGCCTGTATCTCAGCACAGGAATAAGGTAGGGAAGAATTCTAAGGCTCATTTTGACTGCCTCCAGAAGTTAGATCAGATGGCAAATTGGATTTGGTGCTAGGTCTTTCCCTTTAGGTTTTACCCCAACAATGTTTTCATTAGTTTCGCTCACTCTCGAAATCAAGCATTTTACAGCAGGTTGGAGCAGCCTGTATCTCAGCACAGGAATAAGGTAGGGAAGAATTCTAAGGATCATTTTGACTGCCTCCAGAAGTTAGATCAGATGGCAAATTGGATTTGGTGCTAGGTCTTTCCCTTTAGGTTTTACCCCAACAATGTTTTCATTAGTTTCGCTCACTCTCGAAATCAAGCATTTTACAGCAGGTTGGAGCAGCCTGTATCTCAGCACAGGAATAAGGTAGGGAAGAATTCTAAGGATCATTTTGACTGCCTCCAGAAGTTAGATCAGATGGCAAATTGGATTTGGTGCTAGGTCTTTCCCTTTAGGTTTTACCCCAACAATGTTTTCATTAGTTTCGCTCACTCTCGAAATCAAGCATTTTACAGCAGGTTGGAGCAGCCTGTATCTCAGCACAGGAATAAGGTAGGGAAGAATTCTAAGGCTCATTTTGACTGCCTCCGGAAGTTAGATCAGATGGCAAATTGGATTTGGTGCTAGGTCTTTCCCTTTAGGTTTTACCCCAACAATGTTTTCATTAGTTTCGCTCACTCTCGAAATCAAGCATTTTACAGCAGGTTGGAGCAGCCTGTATCTCAGCACAGGAATAAGGTAGGGAAGAATTCTAAGGCTCATTTTGACTGCCTCCAGAAGTTAGATCAGATGGCAAATTGGATTTGGTGCTAGGTCTTTCCCTTTAGGTTTTACCCCAACAATGTTTTCATTAGTTTCGCTCACTCTCGAAATCAAGCATTTTACAGCAGGTTGGAGCAGCCTGTATCTCAGCACAGGAATAAGGTAGGGAAGAATTCTAAGGCTCATTTTGACTGCCTCCAGAAGTTAGATCAGATGGCAAATTGGATTTGGTGCTAGGTCTTTCCCTTTAGGTTTTACCCCAACAATGTTTTCATTAGTTTCGCTCACTCTCGAAATCAAGCATTTTACAGCAGGTTGGAGCAGCCTGTATCTCAGCACAGGAATAAGGTAGGGAAGAATTCTAAGGATCATTTTGACTGCCTCCAGAAGTTAGATCAGATGGCAAATTGGATTTGGTGCTAGGTCTTTCCCTTTAGGTTTTACCCCAACAATGTTTTCATTAGTTTCGCTCACTCTCGAAATCAAGCATTTTACAGCAGGTTGGAGCAGCCTGTATCTCAGCACAGGAATAAGGTAGGGAAGAATTCTAAGGCTCATTTTGACTGCCTCCAGAAGTTAGATCAGATGGCAAATTGGATTTGGTGCTAGGTCTTTCCCTTTAGGTTTTACCCCAACAATGTTTTCATTAGTTTCGCTCACTCTCGAAATCAAGCATTTTACAGCAGGTTGGAGCAGCCTGTATCTCAGCACAGGAATAAGGTAGGGAAGAATTCTAAGGCTCATTTTGACTGCCTCCAGAAGTTAGATCAGATGGCAAATTGGATTTGGTGCTAGGTCTTTCCCTTTAGGTTTTACCCCAACAATGTTTTCATTAGTTTCGCTCACTCTCGAAATCAAGCATTTTACAGCTGGTTGGAGCAGCCTGTATCTCAGCACAGGAATAAGGTAGGGAAGAATTCTAAGGCTCATTTTGACTGCCTCCAGAAGTTAGATCAGATGGCAAATTGGATTTGGTGCTAGGTCTTTCCCTTTAGGTTTTACCCCAACAATGTTTTCATTAGTTTCGCTCACTCTCGAAATCAAGCATTTTACAGCAGGTTGGAGCAGCCTGTATCTCAGCACAGGAATAAGGTAGGGAAGAATTCTAAGGCTCATTTTGACTGCCTCCAGAAGTTAGATCAGATGGCAAATTGGATTTGGTGCTAGGTCTTTCCCTTTAGGTTTTACCCCAACAATGTTTTCATTAGTTTCGCTCACTCTCGAAATCAAGCATTTTACAGCAGGTTGGAGCAGCCTGTATCTCAGCACAGGAATAAGGTAGGGAAGAATTCTAAGGCTCATTTTGACTGCCTCCAGAAGTTAGATCAGATGGCAAATTGGATTTGGTGCTAGGTCCTTTCCCTTTAGGTTTTACCCCAACAATGTTTTCATTAGTTTCGCTCACTCTCGAAATCAAGCATTTTACAGCAGGTTGGAGCAGCCTGTATCTCAGCACAGGAATAAGGTAGGGAAGAATTCTAAGGATCATTTTGACTGCCTCCAGAAGTTAGATCAGATGGCAAATTGGATTTGGTGCTAGGTCTTTCCCTTTAGGTTTTACCCCAACAATGTTTTCATTAGTTTCGCTCACTCTCGAAATCAAGCATTTTACAGCAGGTTGGAGCAGCCTGTATCTCAGCACAGGAATAAGGTAGGGAAGAATTCTAAGGATCATTTTGACTGCCTCCAGAAGTTAGATCAGATGGCAAATTGGATTTGGTGCTAGGTCTTTCCCTTTAGGTTTTACCCCAACAATGTTTTCATTAGTTTCGCTCACTCTCGAAATCAAGCATTTTACAGCAGGTTGGAGCAGCCTGTATCTCAGCACAGGAATAAGGTAGGGAAGAATTCTAAGGCTCATTTTGACTGCCTCCAGAAGTTAGATCAGATGGCAAATTGGATTTGGTGCTAGGTCTTTCCCTTTAGGTTTTACCCCAACAATGTTTTC
>NW_027144846.1:0-31648 GCF_026170545.1 Melanerpes formicivorus
TGAACACCTCCAGTGACGGCGACTCCACCACCTCCCCAGGCAGCCCATTCCAATGGGCAATCACTCTCTCCGTGTAAAACTTCCTCCTGACCTCCAGCCTGAACTTCCCCTGGCGCAGCCTGAGACTGTGTCCTCTTGTTCTGGTGCTGGCTGCCTGGGAGAAGAGACCAACCTCTGCCAGTTTACAACCTCCCTTCAGGTAGTTGTAGAGAGCAATAAGGTCACCCCTGAGTCTCCTCCTCTCCAGGCTAAGCAGCCCCAGCTCCCTCAGTCTCTCCTCATAGGGCTTGTGTTCCAAGCCCCTCACTAACTTCGTTGCCCTTCTCTGGACTCGCTCCAGCAAGTCAACATCCTTCCTAAACTGAGGGGCCCAGAACTGGACACAGTACTCGAGGTGTGGCCTAACCAGTGCAGTGTACAGGGGCAGAATGACCTCCCTGCTCCTGCTGGCCACACTGTTCTTAATGCAGGCCAGGATGCCATTGGCCCTCTTGGCTGCCTGGGCACACTGCAGGCTCATGTTCATCCTACCATCAACCAGCACCCCCAGGTCCCTCTCTGCCTGGCTGCTCTCCAGCCACTCTGACCCCAGCCTGTAGCACTGCATGGGGTTGTTGTGGCCAATGTGCAGAACCCGGCACTTGGATGCGTTAAATCTCATGCCGTTGGACTCTGCCCATCTGTCCAGCCTGTCGAGGTCTCTCTGCAGAGCCTCTCTACCCTCTAGCAGATCAACACCTGCCCCCAGCTTGGTGTCATCAGCAAATTTACTGATGATAGACTCAATGCCCTCATCCAGATCATCAATAAAGATGTTAAAGAGGATGGGGCCCAGCACTGATCCCTGGGGGACTCCGCTACTGACTGGCTGCCAGCTGGATGTGACACCATTCACCACCACTCTCTGGGTTCGGCCATCCAGCCAGTTCCTAACCCAGCTCAGAGTGCTGCTGTCCAAGCCATGGGCTGACAGCTTGGCCAGGAGTTTGCTATGGGGGACAGTGTCAAAGGCCTTGCTGAGGTCCAGGTAAACTACATCCACAGGCCTCCCCACATCCACCAGGCGGGTCACCTGATCATAGAAGGAGATCAGGTTGGTCAGGCAGGACCTGCCCTTCCTAAATCCATGTTGGCTGAGCCTGATCCCTTGGCCATCCTGTAAGTGTTGTGTTATTGCACTCAGGATGACCTGTTCCATGATCTTGCCTGGCACTGAGGTCAGGCTGACAGGCCTGTAATTCCCCTGGCTCATCCAACCGGCCCTTCTTATGGATGGGCACCACGTTGGCCAGCTTCCAGTCCTCTGGAACCTCGCCAGTGAGCCAGGACTGCTGAAAAATGATGGAGAGTGGCTTGGCCAGCTCCTCTGACAGCTCCCTCAGCACCCTAGGATGGATCCCATCTGGTCCCATGGACTTGTGGGGATCCAGGCGGCTGAGCAGATCACCAACTACCCCATTTTGGAACAGTGGAAAACTATGCTGCTCCCTGGCTCCTTCTGCCAGCTCTGCAGGCCAGCTGTCTGGAAGACATTCTGTCCTGCTGGTAAAAATTGAGGCAAAGAAGGTGTTAAGTATCTCTGCCTTTTCCTCATCCCTTATCACAACGTTCCCCTCCGTGTCCACCAAGGAGTGGAGGTTGTCTCTGCCCTTCCTCTTACTATTAATGTATTTATAGAAGGACTTTTTGTTGTCCTTCACAGCAGAGGCCAGACTAAGCTCCAAATGCGCTTTTGCCTCCCTAATTTTCTTCCTGCAAGACCTAGCAACATCCTTAAATTTTTCACGGGTTGCCTCACCTTTCTTCCAAAGGTGATACACCCTCTTTTTTTCCCTTAGTTCCATTAAAAGTTCTTTAACCATCCAGGCTGGCCGTCTGCCCCGGCGGCTCATCTTCTGGCACATTGGCACAGCCTGTCCCTGAGCCTTCAACAGTTCTTCCTTGAAGTAGGACCAGCTCTCCTGGACCCCTTTGTTTTTAAGGGCTTTATCCCAAGGAACCCTCTGAATTAGTTCCTTGAGTAGCCTGAAGTCCGCCCTCCGGAAATCCAGAGTGGAGGTCTTCTTGCTGCCCTTCCTAGCTTGACCAAATAATGAGAATTCAATTATCTCGTGGTCACTGGCCCCTAAGCACCCTCCGACCACCACATCACCCACCAACCCTTCCCTATTGGTGAAGAGGAGGTCAAGCATAGCCTTGCCCCTGGTAGGCTCTCGCAGCACCTGGGATAAGAAGCTGTCCTCCATGCATTCTAAGAACCTCCTAGATTGCCACTTCTCTGCTATATTAAGATCCCAGCAGATATCAGGCAAGTTGAAGTCACCCATGAGAACAAGGTCAGGCGATCTTGAGACAGCCTTAAGCTGCCTATAGAATGACTCATTAACATCCTTCTCCTGGTTGGGTGGTCTATAACAGGCTCCAACCAGGATGTCAGCCCTGTTGGCCTTCCCTCTAATTCTTACCCACAGGCACTCAACCCGATCATCCCTAATCTCCGTCTCAATGGCATCTAGTGCCTCCCTGACATACAGGGCCACCCCTCCACCCCTTCTTCCTTGCCTGTCTCTCCTGAAGAGCCTGTAGCCATCAATTGCAGCACTCCAGTCATGTGAGTCGTCCCACCACGTCTCTGTGATGGCAACTACATCATAACCTTCCTGCTGCAGCAAGGCTTCCAGCTCCTCTTGTTTGTTGCCCATGCTTCGTGCATTAGTGTACATGCACTTCAGCCGGGCTGCTGGTTTCACCTCTGGCTCTGGCTTATCACCCCCAGACCCTAGCCTGGGGGGACTGGTTTCAACCCCTTCCCCCTTCGAAACTAGTTTAAAGCCCTGTCTATGAGACCTGCCAATTCCCTCCCCAGAATCTTTTTCCCTTTGAGGGATAGGCCATTCTCATACACTCTGATCTTACCCCTCCTCTGGGACAGATGTGCTCCATCTGTTGCCAGCTGGCCTGGTGCAGCAGAAAGTTTTTCAAGATCAAAAAACCCAAAATTCTTTTGCCTGCACCAGCCCCTAAGCCACTTGTTGACTTCAGCTGCTGACCTGTTCCTTATGGTATTCCCACCTGCAACTAAGGGTATAGACGAAAAAATTATTTGTGCCCCTGATCCCTCAACCAGGTCTCCCAGGGCCCTGAAGTCATCTTTGATAGCCCTGGGAGTTCTGGTTGCAACATCATCATTCCCTAACTGCATAATTATCAAGGGATAATAGTCAGAGGGCTGCACCATACCAGGCAGTCTTCTGGTAACATCTCCAACCATGGCTCCTGGAAGGGAACAAACCTCCCTGTGAGTAGGGTCTGGCCGACATATGGGGCCCTCTGTTCCCCGCAGGAGGAATGAAAATGAAAACATTGTTGGGGTAAAACCTAAAGGGAAAGACCTAGCACCAAATCCAATTTGCCATCTGATCTAACTTCTGGAGGCAGTCAAAATGAGCCTTAGAATTCTTCCCTACCTTATTCCTGTGCTGAGATACAGGCTGCTCCAACCTGCTGTAAAATGCTTGATTTCGAGAGTGAGCGAAACTAATGAAAACATTGTTGGGGTAAAACCTAAAGGGAAAGACCTAGCACCAAATCCAATTTGCCATCTGATCTAACTTCTGGAGGCAGTCAAAATGAGCATTTGAATTCTTCCCTACCTTATTCCTGTGCTGAGATACAGGCTGCTCCAACCTGCTGTAAAATGCTTGATTTCGAGAGTGAGCGAAACTAATGAAAACATTGTTGGGGTAAAACCTAAAGGGAAAGACCTAGCACCAAATCCAATTTGCCATCTGATCTAACTTCTGGAGGCAGTCAAAATGATCCTTAGAATTCTTCCCTACCTTATTCCTGTGCTGAGATACAGGCTGCTCCAACCTGCTGTAAAATGCTTGATTTCGAGAGTGAGCGAAACTAATGAAAACATTGTTGGGGTAAAACCTAAAGGGAAAGACCTAGCACCAAATCCAATTTGCCATCTGATCTAACTTCTGGAGGCAGTCAAAATGAGCCTTAGAATTCTTCCCTACCTTATTCCTGTGCTGAGATAACAGGCTGCTCCAACCTGCTGTAAAATGCTTGATTTCGAGAGTGAGCGAAACTAATGAAAACATTGTTGGGGTAAAACTAAAGGGAAAGACCTAGCACCAAATCCAATTTGCCATCTGATCTAACTTCTGGAGGCAGTCAAAATGATCCTTAGAATTCTTCCCTACCTTATTCCTGTGCTGAGATACAGGCTGCTCCAACCTGCTGTAAAATGCTTGATTTCGAGAGTGAGCGAAACTAATGAAAACATTGTTGGGGTAAAACCTAAAGGGAAAGACCTAGCACCAAATCCAATTTGCCATCTGATCTAACTTCTGGAGGCAGTCAAAATGAGCATTTGAATTCTTCCCTACCTTATTCCTGTGCTGAGATACAGGCTGCTCCAACCTGCTGTAAAATGCTTGATTTCGAGAGTGAGCGAAACTAATGAAAACATTGTTGGGGTAAAACCTAAAGGGAAAGACCTAGCACCAAATCCAATTTGCCATCTGATCTAACTTCTGGAGGCAGTCAAAATGATCCTTAGAATTCTTCCCTACCTTATTCCTGTGCTGAGATACAGGCTGCTCCAACCTGCTGTAAAATGCTTGATTTCGAGAGTGAGCGAAACTAATGAAAACATTGTTGGGGTAAAACCTAAAGGGAAAGACCTAGCACCAAATCCAATTTGCCATCTGATCTAACTTCTGGAGGCAGTCAAAATGAGCCTTAGAATTCTTCCCTACCTTATTCCTGTGCTGAGATACAGGCTGCTCCACCCTGCTGTAAAATGCTTGATTTCGAGAGTGAGCGAAACTAATGAAAACATTGTTGGGGTAAAACCTAAAGGGAAAGACCTAGCACCAAATCCAATTTGCCATCTGATCTAACTTCTGGAGGCAGTCAAAATGATCCTTAGAATTCTTCCCTACCTTATTCCTGTGCTGAGATACAGGCTGCTCCAACCTGCTGTAAAATGCTTGATTTCGAGAGTGAGCGAAACTAATGAAAACATTGTTGGGGTAAAACCTAAAGGGAAAGACCTAGCACCAAATCCAATTTGCCATCTGATCTAACTTCTGGAGGCAGTCAAAATGAGCCTTAGAATTCTTCCCTACCTTATTCCTGTGCTGAGATACAGGCTGCTCCAACCTGCTGTAAAATGCTTGATTTCGAGAGTGAGCGAAACTAATGAAAACATTGTTGGGGTAAAACCTAAAGGGAAAGACCTAGCACCAAATCCAATTTGCCATCTGATCTAACTTCTGGAGGCAGTCAAAATGATCCTTAGAATTCTTCCCTACCTTATTCCTGTGCTGAGATACAGGCTGCTCCAACCTGCTGTAAAATGCTTGATTTCGAGATTGAGCGAAACTAATGAAAACATTGTTGGGGTAAAACCTAAAGGGAAAGACCTAGCACCAAATCCAATTTGCCATCTGATCTAACTTCTGGAGGCAGACAAAATGAGCCTTAGAATTCTTCCCTACCTTATTCCTGTGCTGAGATACAGGCTGCTCCAACCTGCTGTAAAATGCTTGATTTCGAGAGTGAGCGAAACTAATGAAAACATTGTTGGGGTAAAACCTAAAGGGAAAGACCTAGCACCAAATCCAATTTGCCATCTGATCTAACTTCTGGAGGCAGTCAAAATGATCCTTAGAATTCTTCCCTACCTTATTCCTGTGCTGAGATACAGGCTGCTCCAACCTGCTGTAAAATGCTTGATTTCGAGAGTGAGCGAAACTAATGAAAACATTGTTGGGGTAAAACCTAAAGGGAAAGACCTAGCACCAAATCCAATTTGCCATCTGATCTAACTTCTGGAGGCAGTCAAAATGATCCTTAGAATTCTTCCCTACCTTATTCCTGTGCTGAGATACAGGCTGCTCCAACCTGCTGTAAAATGCTTGATTTCGAGAGTGAGCGAAACTAATGAAAACATTGTTGGGGTAAAACCTAAAGGGAAAGACCTAGCACCAAATCCAATTTGCCATCTGATCTAACTTCTGGAGGCAGTCAAAATGAGCCTTAGAATTCTTCCCTACCTTATTCCTGTGCTGAGATACAGGCTGCTCCAACCTGCTGTAAAATGCTTGATTTCGAGAGTGAGCGAAACTAATGAAAACATTGTTGGGGTAAAACCTAAAGGGAAAGACCTAGCACCAAATCCAATTTGCCATCTGTTCTAACTTCTGGAGGCAGTCAAAATGAGCCTTAGAATTCTTCCCTACCTTATTCCTGTGCTGAGATACAGGCTGCTCCAACCTGCTGTAAAATGCTTGATTTCGAGAGTGAGCGAAACTAATGAAAACATTGTTGGGGTAAAACCTAAAGGGAAAGACCTAGCACCAAATCCAATTTTCCATCTGATCTAACTTCTGGAGGCAGTCAAAATGAGCATTTGAATTCTTCCCTACCTTATTCCTGTGCTGAGATACAGGCTGCTCCAACCTGCTGTAAAATGCTTGATTTCGAGAGTGAGCGAAACTAATGAAAACATTGTTGGGGTAAAACCTAAAGGGAAAGACCTAGCACCAAATCCAATTTGCCATCTGATCTAACTTCTGGAGGCAGTCAAAATGAGCCTTAGAATTCTTCCCTACCTTATTCCTGTGCTGAGATACAGGCTGCTCCAACCTGCTGTAAAATGCTTGATTTCGAGAGTGAGCGAAACTAATGAAAACATTGTTGGGGTAAAACCTAAAGGGAAAGACCTAGCACCAAATCCAATTTGCCATCTGATCTAACTTCTGGAGGCAGTCAAAATGAGCATTTGAATTCTTCCCTACCTTATTCCTGTGCTGAGATACAGGCTGCTCCAACCTGCTGTAAAATGCTTGATTTCGAGAGTGAGCGAAACTAATGAAAACATTGTTGGGGTAAAACCTAAAGGGAAAGACCTAGCACCAAATCCAATTTGCCATCTGATCTAACTTCTGGAGGCAGTCAAAATGAGCCTTAGAATTCTTCCCTACCTTATTCCTGTGCTGAGATACAGGCTGCTCCAACCTGCTGTAAAATGCTTGATTTCGAGAGTGAGCGAAACTAATGAAAACATTGTTGGGGTAAAACCTAAAGGGAAAGACCTAGCACCAAATCCAATTTGCCATCTGATCTAACTTCTGGAGGCAGTCAAAATGATCCTTAGAATTCTTCCCTACCTTATTCCTGTGCTGAGATACAGGCTGCTCCAACCTGCTGTAAAATGCTTGATTTCGAGAGTGAGCGAAACTAATGAAAACATTGTTGGGGTAAAACCTAAAGGGAAAGACCTAGCACCAAATCCAATTTGCCATCTGATCTAACTTCTGGAGGCAGTCAAAATGAGCCTTAGAATTCTTCCCTACCTTATTCCTGTGCTGAGATACAGGCTGCTCCAACCTGCTGTAAAATGCTTGATTTCGAGAGTGAGCGAAACTAATGAAAACATTGTTGGGGTAAAACCTAAAGGGAAAGACCTAGCACCAAATCCAATTTGCCATCTGATCTAACTTCTGGAGGCAGTCAAAATGAGCCTTAGAATTCTTCCCTACCTTATTCCTGTGCTGAGATACAGGCTGCTCCAACCTGCTGTAAAATGCTTGATTTCGAGAGTGAGCGAAACTAATGAAAACATTGTTGGGGTAAAACCTAAAGGGAAAGACCTAGCACCAAATCCAATTTGCCATCTGATCTAACTTCTGGAGGCAGTCAAAATGAGCATTTGAATTCTTCCCTACCTTATTCCTGTGCTGAGATACAGGCTGCTCCAACCTGCTGTAAAATGCTTGATTTCGAGAGTGAGCGAAACTAATGAAAACATTGTTGGGGTAAAACCTAAAGGGAAAGACCTAGCACCAAATCCAATTTGCCATCTGATCTAACTTCTGGAGGCAGTCAAAATGATCCTTAGAATTCTTCCCTACCTTATTCCTGTGCTGAGATACAGGCTGCTCCAACCTGCTGTAAAATGCTTGATTTCGAGAGTGAGCGAAACTAATGAAAACATTGTTGGGGTAAAACCTAAAGGGAAAGACCTAGCACCAAATCCAATTTGCCATCTGATCTAACTTCTGGAGGCAGTCAAAATGAGCCTTAGAATTCTTCCCTACCTTATTCCTGTGCTGAGATACAGGCTGCTCCACCCTGCTGTAAAATGCTTGATTTCGAGAGTGAGCGAAACTAATGAAAACATTGTTGGGGTAAAACCTAAAGGGAAAGACCTAGCACCAAATCCAATTTGCCATCTGATCTAACTTCTGGAGGCAGTCAAAATGATCCTTAGAATTCTTCCCTACCTTATTCCTGTGCTGAGATACAGGCTGCTCCAACCTGCTGTAAAATGCTTGATTTCGAGAGTGAGCGAAACTAATGAAAACATTGTTGGGGTAAAACCTAAAGGGAAAGACCTAGCACCAAATCCAATTTGCCATCTGATCTAACTTCTGGAGGCAGTCAAAATGAGCCTTAGAATTCTTCCCTACCTTATTCCTGTGCTGAGATACAGGCTGCTCCAACCTGCTGTAAAATGCTTGATTTCGAGAGTGAGCGAAACTAATGAAAACATTGTTGGGGTAAAACCTAAAGGGAAAGACCTAGCACCAAATCCAATTTGCCATCTGATCTAACTTCTGGAGGCAGTCAAAATGATCCTTAGAATTCTTCCCTACCTTATTCCTGTGCTGAGATACAGGCTGCTCCAACCTGCTGTAAAATGCTTGATTTCGAGATTGAGCGAAACTAATGAAAACATTGTTGGGGTAAAACCTAAAGGGAAAGACCTAGCACCAAATCCAATTTGCCATCTGATCTAACTTCTGGAGGCAGTCAAAATGAGCCTTAGAATTCTTCCCTACCTTATTCCTGTGCTGAGATACAGGCTGCTCCAACCTGCTGTAAAATGCTTGATTTCGAGAGTGAGCGAAACTAATGAAAACATTGTTGGGGTAAAACCTAAAGGGAAAGACCTAGCACCAAATCCAATTTGCCATCTGATCTAACTTCTGGAGGCAGTCAAAATGATCCTTAGAATTCTTCCCTACCTTATTCCTGTGCTGAGATACAGGCTGCTCCAACCTGCTGTAAAATGCTTGATTTCGAGAGTGAGCGAAACTAATGAAAACATTGTTGGGGTAAAACCTAAAGGGAAAGACCTAGCACCAAATCCAATTTGCCATCTGATCTAACTTCTGGAGGCAGTCAAAATGATCCTTAGAATTCTTCCCTACCTTATTCCTGTGCTGAGATACAGGCTGCTCCAACCTGCTGTAAAATGCTTGATTTCGAGAGTGAGCGAAACTAATGAAAACATTGTTGGGGTAAAACCTAAAGGGAAAGACCTAGCACCAAATCCAATTTGCCATCTGATCTAACTTCTGGAGGCAGTCAAAATGATCCTTAGAATTCTTCCCTACCTTATTCCTGTGCTGAGATACAGGCTGCTCCAACCTGCTGTAAAATGCTTGATTTCGAGAGTGAGCGAAACTAATGAAAACATTGTTGGGGTAAAACCTAAAGGGAAAGACCTAGCACCAAATCCAATTTGCCATCTGATCTAACTTCTGGAGGCAGTCAAAATGAGCATTTGAATTCTTCCCTACCTTATTCCTGTGCTGAGATACAGGCTGCTCCAACCTGCTGTAAAATGCTTGATTTCGAGAGTGAGCGAAACTAATGAAAACATTGTTGGGGTAAAACCTAAAGGGAAAGACCTAGCACCAAATCCAATTTGCCATCTGATCTAACTTCTGGAGGCAGTCAAAATGATCCTTAGAATTCTTCCCTACCTTATTCCTGTGCTGAGATACAGGCTGCTCCAACCTGCTGTAAAATGCTTGATTTCGAGAGTGAGCGAAACTAATGAAAACATTGTTGGGGTAAAACCTAAAGGGAAAGACCTAGCACCAAATCCAATTTGCCATCTGATCTAACTTCTGGAGGCAGTCAAAATGAGCCTTAGAATTCTTCCCTACCTTATTCCTGTGCTGAGATACAGGCTGCTCCAACCTGCTGTAAAATGCTTGATTTCGAGAGTGAGCGAAACTAATGAAAACATTGTTGGGGTAAAACCTAAAGGGAAAGACCTAGCACCAAATCCAATTTGCCATCTGATCTAACTTCTGGAGGCAGTCAAAATGAGCATTTGAATTCTTCCCTACCTTATTCCTGTGCTGAGATACAGGCTGCTCCAACCTGCTGTAAAATGCTTGATTTCGAGAGTGAGCGAAACTAATGAAAACATTGTTGGGGTAAAACCTAAAGGGAAAGACCTAGCACCAAATCCAATTTGCCATCTGATCTAACTTCTGGAGGCAGTCAAAATGAGCCTTAGAATTCTTCCCTACCTTATTCCTGTGCTGAGATACAGGCTGCTCCAACCTGCTGTAAAATGCTTGATTTCGAGAGTGAGCGAAACTAATGAAAACATTGTTGGGGTAAAACCTAAAGGGAAAGACCTAGCACCAAATCCAATTTGCCATCTGATCTAACTTCTGGAGGCAGTCAAAATGAGCCTTAGAATTCTTCCCTACCTTATTCCTGTGCTGAGATACAGGCTGCTCCAACCTGCTGTAAAATGCTTGATTTCGAGAGTGAGCGAAACTAATGAAAACATTGTTGGGGTAAAACCTAAAGGGAAAGACCTAGCACCAAATCCAATTTGCCATCTGATCTAACTTCTGGAGGCAGTCAAAATGAGCCTTAGAATTCTTCCCTACCTTATTCCTGTGCTGAGATACAGGCTGCTCCAACCTGCTGTAAAATGCTTGATTTCGAGAGTGAGCGAAACTAATGAAAACATTGTTGGGGTAAAACCTAAAGGGAAAGACCTAGCACCAAATCCAATTTGCCATCTGATCTAACTTCTGGAGGCAGTCAAAATGAGCATTTGAATTCTTCCCTACCTTATTCCTGTGCTGAGATACAGGCTGCTCCAACCTGCTGTAAAATGCTTGATTTCGAGAGTGAGCGAAACTAATGAAAACATTGTTGGGGTAAAACCTAAAGGGAAAGACCTAGCACCAAATCCAATTTGCCATCTGATCTAACTTCTGGAGGCAGTCAAAATGAGCCTTAGAATTCTTCCCTACCTTATTCCTGTGCTGAGATACAGGCTGCTCCAACCTGCTGTAAAATGCTTGATTTCGAGAGTGAGCGAAACTAATGAAAACATTGTTGGGGTAAAACCTAAAGGGAAAGACCTAGCACCAAATCCAATTTGCCATCTGATCTAACTTCTGGAGGCAGTCAAAATGAGCCTTAGAATTCTTCCCTACCTTATTCCTGTGCTGAGATACAGGCTGCTCCAACCTGCTGTAAAAATGCTTGATTTCGAGAGTGAGCGAAACTAATGAAAACATTGTTGGGGTAAAACCTAAAGGGAAAGACCTAGCACCAAATCCAATTTGCCATCTGATCTAACTTCTGGAGGCAGTCAAAATGAGCCTTAGAATTCTTCCCTACCTTATTCCTGTGCTGAGATACAGGCTGCTCCAACCTGCTGTAAAATGCTTGATTTCGAGAGTGAGCGAAACTAATGAAAACATTGTTGGGGTAAAACCTAAAGGGAAAGACCTAGCACCAAATCCAATTTGCCATCTGATCTAACTTCTGGAGGCAGTCAAAATGATCCTTAGAATTCTTCCCTACCTTATTCCTGTGCTGAGATACAGGCTGCTCCAACCTGCTGTAAAATGCTTGATTTCGAGAGTGAGCGAAACTAATGAAAACATTGTTGGGGTAAAACCTAAAGGGAAAGACCTAGCACCAAATCCAATTTGCCATCTGATCTAACTTCTGGAGGCAGTCAAAATGAGCATTTGAATTCTTCCCTACCTTATTCCTGTGCTGAGATACAGGCTGCTCCAACCTGCTGTAAAATGCTTGATTTCGAGAGTGAGCGAAACTAATGAAAACATTGTTGGGGTAAAACCTAAAGGGAAAGACCTAGCACCAAATCCAATTTGCCATCTGATCTAACTTCTGGAGGCAGTCAAAATGAGCCTTAGAATTCTTCCCTACCTTATTCCTGTGCTGAGATACAGGCTGCTCCAACCTGCTGTAAAATGCTTGATTTCGAGAGTGAGCGAAACTAATGAAAACATTGTTGGGGTAAAACCTAAAGGGAAAGACCTAGCACCAAATCCAATTTGCCATCTGATCTAACTTCTGGAGGCAGTCAAAATGAGCATTAGAATTCTTCCCTACCTTATTCCTGTGCTGAGATACAGGCTGCTCCAACCTGCTGTAAAATGCTTGATTTCGAGAGTGAGCGAAACTAATGAAAACATTGTTGGGGTAAAACCTAAAGGGAAAGACCTAGCACCAAATCCAATTTGCCATCTGATCTAACTTCTGGAGGCAGTCAAAATGATCCTTAGAATTCTTCCCTACCTTATTCCTGTGCTGAGATACAGGCTGCTCCAACCTGCTGTAAAATGCTTGATTTCGAGAGTGAGCGAAACTAATGAAAACATTGTTGGGGTAAAACCTAAAGGGAAAGACCTAGCACCAAATCCAATTTGCCATCTGATCTAACTTCTGGAGGCAGTCAAAATGAGCATTTGAATTCTTCCCTACCTTATTCCTGTGCTGAGATACAGGCTGCTCCAACCTGCTGTAAAATGCTTGATTTGAAACTAATGAAAACATTGTTGGGGTAAAACCTAAAGGGAAAGACCTAGCACCAAATCCAATTTGCCATCTGATCTAACTTCTGGAGGCAGTCAAAATGATCCTTAGAATTCTTCCCTACCTTATTCCTGTGCTGAGATACAGGCTGCTCCAACCTGCTGTAAAATGCTTGATTTCGAGAGTGAGCGAAACTAATGAAAACATTGTTGGGGTAAAACCTAAAGGGAAAGACCTAGCACCAAATCCAATTTGCCATCTGATCTAACTTCTGGAGGCAGTCAAAATGATCCTTAGAATTCTTCCCTACCTTATTCCTGTGCTGAGATACAGGCTGCTCCAACCTGCTGTAAAATGCTTGATTTCGAGAGTGAGCGAAACTAATGAAAACATTGTTGGGGTAAAACCTAAAGGGAAAAGACCTAGCACCAAATCCAATTTGCCATCTGATCTAACTTCTGGAGGCAGTCAAAATGAGCATTAGAATTCTTCCCTACCTTATTCCTGTGCTGAGATACAGGCTGCTCCAACCTGCTGTAAAATGCTTGATTTCGAGAGTGAGCGAAACTAATGAAAACATTGTTGGGGTAAAACCTAAAGGGAAAGACCTAGCACCAAATCCAATTTGCCATCTGATCTAACTTCTGGAGGCAGTCAAAATGAGCCTTAGAATTCTTCCCTACCTTATTCCTGTGCTGAGATACAGGCTGCTCCAACCTGCTGTAAAATGCTTGATTTCGAGAGTGAGCGAAACTAATGAAAACATTGTTGGGGTAAAACCTAAAGGGAAAGACCTAGCACCAAATCCAATTTGCCATCTGATCTAACTTCTGGAGGCAGTCAAAATGAGCATTAGAATTCTTCCCTACCTTATTCCTGTGCTGAGATACAGGCTGCTCCAACCTGCTGTAAAATGCTTGATTTCGAGAGTGAGCGAAACTAATGAAAACATTGTTGGGGTAAAACCTAAAGGGGAAAGACCTAGCACCAAATCCAATTTGCCATCTGATCTAACTTCTGGAGGCAGACAAAATGAGCCTTAGAATTCTTCCCTACCTTATTCCTGTGCTGAGATACAGGCTGCTCCAACCTGCTGTAAAATGCTTGATTTCGAGAGTGAGCGAAACTAATGAAAACATTGTTGGGGTAAAAACCTAAAGGGAAAGACCTAGCACCAAATCCAATTTGCCATCTGATCTAACTTCTGGAGGCAGTCAAAATGAGCCTTAGAATTCTTCCCTACCTTATTCCTGTGCTGAGATACAGGCTGCTCCAACCTGCTGTAAAATGCTTGATTTCGAGAGTGAGCGAAACTAATGAAAACATTGTTGGGGTAAAACCTAAAGGGAAAGACCTAGCACCAAATCTAATTTGCAATCTGATCTAACTTCTGGAGGCAGTCAAAATGAGCATTTGAATTCTTCCCTACCTTATTCCTGTGCTGAGATACAGGCTGCTCCAACCTGCTGTAAAATGCGTGATTTCGAGAGTGAGCGAAACTAATGAAAAACATTGTTGGGGTAAAACCTAAAGGGGAAAGACCTAGCACCAAATTCCAATTTGCCATCTGATCTAACTTCTGGAGGCAGTCAAAATGAGCCTTAGAATTCTTCCCTACCTTATTCCTGTGCTGAGATACAGGCTGCTCCAACCTGCTGTAAAATGCTTGATTTCGAGAGTGAGCGAAACTAATGAAAACATTGTTGGGGTAAAACCTAAAGGGAAAGACCTAGCACCAAATCCAATTTGCCATCTGATCTAACTTCTGGAGGCAGTCAAAATGAGCATTTGAATTCTTTCCCTACCTTATTCCTGTGCTGAGATACAGGCTGCTCCAACCTGCTGTAAAATGCTTGATTTCGAGAGTGAGCGAAACTAATGAAAACATTGTTGGGGTAAAACCTAAAGGGAAAGACCTAGCACCAAATCCAATTTGCCATCTGATCTAACTTCTGGAGGCAGTCAAAATGATCCTTAGAATTCTTCCCTACCTTATTCCTGTGCTGAGATACAGGCTGCTCCAACCTGCTGTAAAATGCTTGATTTCGAGAGTGAGCGAAACTAATGAAAACATTGTTGGGGTAAAACCTAAAGGGAAAGACCTAGCACCAAATCCAATTTGCCATCTGATCTAACTTCTGGAGGGCAGTCAAAATGAGCATTTGAATTCTTCCCTACCTTATTCCTGTGCTGAGATACAGGCTGCTCCAACCTGCTGTAAAATGCTTGATTTCGAGAGTGAGCGAAAACTAATGAAAACATTGTTGGGGTAAAACCTAAAGGGAAAGACCTAGCACCAAATCCAATTTGCCATCTGATCTAACTTCTGGAGGCAGTCAAAATGATCCTTAGAATTCTTCCCTACCTTATTCCTGTTGCTGAGATACAGGCTGCTCCAACCTGCTGTAAAATGCTTGATTTCGAGAGTGAGCGAAACTAATGAAAACATTGTTGGGGTAAACCTAAAGGGAAAGACCTAGCACCAAATCCAATTTGCCATCTGATCTAACTTCTGGAGGCAGTCAAAATGATCCTTAGAATTCTTCCCTACCTTATTCCTGTGCTGAGATACAGGCTGCTCCAACCTGCTGTAAAATGCTTGATTTCGAGAGTGAGCGAAACTAATGAAAACATTGTTGGGGTAAAACCTAAAGGGAAAGACCTAGCACCAAATCCAATTTGCCATCTGATCTAACTTCTGGAGGCAGTCAAAATGAGCATTAGAATTCTTCCCTACCTTATTCCTGTGCTGAGATACAGGCTGCTCCAACCTGCTGTAAAATGCTTGATTTCGAGAGTGAGCGAAACTAATGAAAACATTGTTGGTGGTAAAACCTAAAGGGAAAGACCTAGCACCAAATCCAATTTGCCATCTGATCTAACTTCTGGAGGCAGTCAAAATGAGCCTTAGAATTCTTCCCTACCTTATTCCTGTGCTGAGATACAGGCTGCTCCAACCTGCTGTAAAATGCTTGATTTCGAGAGTGAGCGAAACTAATGAAAACATTGTTGGGGTAAAACCTAAAGGGAAAGACCTAGCACCCAAATCCAATTTGCCATCTGATCTAACTTCTGGAGGCAGTCAAAATGAGCATTAGAATTCTTCCCTACCTTATTCCTGTGCTGAGATACAGGCTGCTCCAACCTGCTGTAAAATGCTTGATTTCGAGAGTGAGCGAAAACTAATGAAAACATTGTTGGGGTAAAACCTAAAGGGAAAGACCTAGCACCAAATCCAATTTGCCATCTGATCTAACTTCTGGAGGCAGACAAAATGAGCCTTAGAATTCTTCCCTACCTTATTCCTGTGCTGAGATACAGGCTGCTCCAACCTGCTGTAAAATGCTTGATTTCGAGAGTGAGCGAAACTAATGAAAACATTGTTGGGGTAAAACCTAAAGGGAAAGACCTAGCACCAAATCCAATTTGCCATCTGATCTAACTTCTGGAGGCAGTCAAAATGAGCCTTAGAATTCTTCCCTACCTTATTCCTGTGCTGAGATACAGGCTGCTCCAACCTGCTGTAAAATGCTTGATTTCGAGAGTGAGCGAAACTAATGAAAACATTGTTGGGGTAAAACCTAAAGGGAAAGACCTAGCACCAAATCTAATTTGCAATCTGATCTAACTTCTGGAGGCAGTCAAAATGAGCATTTGAATTCTTCCCTACCTTATTCCTGTGCTGAGATACAGGCTGCTCCAACCTGCTGTAAAATGCTTGATTTCGAGAGTGAGCGAAAACTAATGAAAAACATTGTTGGGGTAAAACCTAAAGGGAAAGACCTAGCACCAAATCCAATTTGCCATCTGATCTAACTTCTGGAGGCAGTCAAAATGAGCCTTAGAATTCTTCCCTACCTTATTCCTGTGCTGAGATACAGGCTGCTCCAACCTGCTGTAAAATGCTTGATTTCGAGAGTGAGCGAAACTAATGAAAACATTGTTGGGGTAAAACCTAAAGGGAAAGACCTAGCACCAAATCCAATTTGCCATCTGATCTAACTTCTGGAGGCAGTCAAAATGAGCATTTGAATTCTTCCCTACCTTATTCCTGTGCTGAGATACAGGCTGCTCCAACCTGCTGTAAAATGCTTGATTTCGAGAGTGAGCGAAACTAATGAAAACATTGTTGGGGTAAAACCTAAAGGGAAAGACCTAGCACCAAATCCAATTTGCCATCTGATCTAACTTCTGGAGGCAGTCAAAATGAGCATTTGAATTCTTCCCTACCTTATTCCTGTGCTGAGATACAGGCTGCTCCAACCTGCTGTAAAATGCTTGATTTCGAGAGTGAGCGAAACTAATGAAAACATTGTTGGGGTAAAACCTAAAGGGAAAGACCTAGCACCAAATCCAATTTGCCATCTGATCTAACTTCTGGAGGCAGTCAAAATGATCCTTAGAATTCTTCCCTACCTTATTCCTGTGCTGAGATACAGGCTGCTCCAACCTGCTGTAAAATGCTTGATTTCGAGAGTGAGCGAAACTAATGAAAACATTGTTGGGGTAAAACCTAAAGGGAAAGACCTAGCACCAAATCCAATTTGCCATCTGATCTAACTTCTGGAGGCAGTCAAAATGATCCTTAGAATTCTTCCCTACCTTATTCCTGTGCTGAGATACAGGCTGCTCCAACCTGCTGTAAAATGCTTGATTTCGAGAGTGAGCGAAACTAATGAAAACATTGTTGGGGTAAAACCTAAAGGGAAAGACCTAGCACCAAATCCAATTTGCCATCTGATCTAACTTCTGGAGGCAGTCAAAATGAGCATTAGAATTCTTCCCTACCTTATTCCTGTGCTGAGATACAGGCTGCTCCAACCTGCTGTAAAATGCTTGATTTCGAGAGTGAGCGAAACTAATGAAAACATTGTTGGGGTAAAACCTAAAGGGAAAGACCTAGCACCAAATCCAATTTGCCATCTGATCTAACTTCTGGAGGCAGTCAAAATGAGCCTTAGAATTCTTCCCTACCTTATTCCTGTGCTGAGATACAGGCTGCTCCAACCTGCTGTAAAATGCTTGATTTCGAGAGTGAGCGAAACTAATGAAAACATTGTTGGGGTAAAACCTAAAGGGAAAGACCTAGCACCAAATCCAATTTGCCATCTGATCTAACTTCTGGAGGCAGTCAAAATGAGCATTAGAATTCTTCCCTACCTTATTCCTGTGCTGAGATACAGGCTGCTCCAACCTGCTGTAAAATGCTTGATTTCGAGAGTGAGCGAAACTAATGAAAACATTGTTGGGGTAAAACCTAAAGGGAAAGACCTAGCACCAAATCCAATTTGCCATCTGATCTAACTTCTGGAGGCAGACAAAATGAGCCTTAGAATTCTTCCCTACCTTATTCCTGTGCTGAGATACAGGCTGCTCCAACCTGCTGTAAAATGCTTGATTTCGAGAGTGAGCGAAACTAATGAAAACATTGTTGGGGTAAAACCTAAAGGGAAAGACCTAGCACCAAATCCAATTTGCCATCTGATCTAACTTCTGGAGGCAGTCAAAATGAGCCTTAGAATTCTTCCCTACCTTATTCCTGTGCTGAGATACAGGCTGCTCCAACCTGCTGTAAAATGCTTGATTTCGAGAGTGAGCGAAACTAATGAAAACATTGTTGGGGTAAAACCTAAAGGGAAAGACCTAGCACCAAATCTAATTTGCAATCTGATCTATCTTCTGGAGGCAGTCAAAATGAGCATTTGAATTCTTCCCTACCTTATTCCTGTGCTGAGATACAGGCTGCTCCAACCTGCTGTAAAATGCTTGATTTCGAGAGTGAGCGAAACTAATGAAAACATTGTTGGGGTAAAACCTAAAGGGAAAGACCTAGCACCAAATCCAATTTGCCATCTGATCTAACTTCTGGAGGCAGTCAAAATGAGCCTTAGAATTCTTCCCTACCTTATTCCTGTGCTGAGATACAGGCTGCTCCAACCTGCTGTAAAATGCTTGATTTCGAGAGTGAGCGAAACTAATGAAAACATTGTTGGGGTAAAACCTAAAGGGAAAGACCTAGCACCAAATCCAATTTGCCATCTGATCTAACTTCTGGAGGCAGTCAAAATGAGCATTTGAATTCTTCCCTACCTTATTCCTGTGCTGAGATACAGGCTGCTCCAACCTGCTGTAAAATGCTTGATTTCGAGAGTGAGCGAAACTAATGAAAACATTGTTGGGGTAAAACCTAAAGGGAAAGACCTAGCACCAAATCCAATTTGCCATCTGATCTAACTTCTGGAGGCAGTCAAAATGAGCATTTGAATTCTTCCCTACCTTATTCCTGTGCTGAGATACAGGCTGCTCCAACCTGCTGTAAAATGCTTGATTTCGAGAGTGAGCGAAACTAATGAAAACATTGTTGGGGTAAAACCTAAAGGGAAAGACCTAGCACCAAATCCAATTTGCCATCTGATCTAACTTCTGGAGGCAGTCAAAATGAGCATTAGAATTCTTCCCTACCTTATTCCTGTGCTGAGATACAGGCTGCTCCAACCTGCTGTAAAATGCTTGATTTCGAGAGTGAGCGAAACTAATGAAAACATTGTTGGGGTAAAACCTAAAGGGAAAGACCTAGCACCAAATCCAATTTGCCATCTGATCTAACTTCTGGAGGCAGTCAAAATGATCCTTAGAATTCTTCCCTACCTTATTCCTGTGCTGAGATACAGGCTGCTCCAACCTGCTGTAAAATGCTTGATTTCGAGAGTGAGCGAAACTAATGAAAACATTGTTGGGGTAAAACCTAAAGGGAAAGACCTAGCACCAAATCCAATTTGCCATCTGATCTAACTTCTGGAGGCAGTCAAAATGAGCCTTAGAATTCTTCCCTACCTTATTCCTGTGCTGAGATACAGGCTGCTCCAACCTGCTGTAAAATGCTTGATTTCGAGAGTGAGCGAAACTAATGAAAACATTGTTGGGGTAAAACCTAAAGGGAAAGACCTAGCACCAAATCCAATTTGCCATCTGATCTAACTTCTGGAGGCAGTCAAAATGAGCATTAGAATTCTTCCCTACCTTATTCCTGTGCTGAGATACAGGCTGCTCCAACCTGCTGTAAAATGCTTGATTTCGAGAGTGAGCGAAACTAATGAAAACATTGTTGGGGTAAAACCTAAAGGGAAAGACCTAGCACCAAATCCAATTTGCCATCTGATCTAACTTCTGGAGGCAGTCAAATGATCCTTAGAATTCTTCCCTACCTTATTCCTGTGCTGAGATACAGGCTGCTCCAACCTGCTGTAAAATGCTTGATTTCGAGAGTGAGCGAAACTAATGAAAACATTGTTGGGGGTAAAACCTAAAGGGAAAGACCTAGCACCAAATCCAATTTGCCATCTGATCTAACTTCTGGAGGCAGTCAAAATGAGCCTTAGAATTCTTCCCTACCTTATTCCTGTGCTGAGATACAGGCTGCTCCAACCTGCTGTAAAATGCTTGATTTCGAGAGTGAGCGAAACTAATGAAAAACATTGTTGGGGTAAAACCTAAAGGGAAAGACCTAGCACCAAATCCAATTTGCCATCTGATCTAACTTCTGGAGGCAGTCAAAATGAGCATTAGAATTCTTCCCTACCTTATTCCTGTGCTGAGATACAGGCTGCTCCAACCTGCTGTAAAATGCTTGATTTCGAGAGTGAGCGAAACTAATGAAAACATTGTTGGGGTAAAACCTAAAGGGAAAGACCTAGCACCAAATCCAATTTGCCATCTGATCTAACTTCTGGAGGCAGTCAAAATGAGCATTAGAATTCTTCCCTACCTTATTCCTGTGCTGAGATACAGGCTGCTCCAACCTGCTGTAAAATGCTTGATTTCGAGAGTGAGCGAAACTAATGAAAACATTGTTGGGGTAAAACCTAAAGGGAAAGACCTAGCACCAAATCCAATTTGCCATCTGATCTAACTTCTGGAGGCAGTCAAAATGAGCCTTAGAATTCTTCCCTACCTTATTCCTGTGCTGAGATACAGGCTGCTCCAACCTGCTGTAAAATGCTTGATTTCGAGAGTGAGCGAAACTAATGAAAACATTGTTGGGGTAAAACCTAAAGGGAAAGACCTAGCACCAAATCCAATTTGCCATCTGATCTAACTTCTGGAGGCAGTCAAAATGAGCATTAGAATTCTTCCCTACCTTATTCCTGTGCTGAGATACAGGCTGCTCCAACCTGCTGTAAAATGCTTGATTTCGAGAGTGAGCGAAACTAATGAAAACATTGTTGGGGTAAAACCTAAAGGGAAAGACCTAGCACCAAATCCAATTTGCCATCTGATCTAACTTCTGGAGGCAGACAAAATGAGCCTTAGAATTCTTCCCTACCTTATTCCTGTGCTGAGATACAGGCTGCTCCAACCTGCTGTAAAATGCTTGATTTCGAGAGTGAGCGAAACTAATGAAAACATTGTTGGGGTAAAACCTAAAGGGAAAGACCTAGCACCAAATCCAATTTGCCATCTGATCTAACTTCTGGAGGCAGTCAAAATGAGCCTTAGAATTCTTCCCTACCTTATTCCTGTGCTGAGATACAGGCTGCTCCAACCTGCTGTAAAATGCTTGATTTCGAGAGTGAGCGAAACTAATGAAAACATTGTTGGGGTAAAACCTAAAGGGAAAGACCTAGCACCAAATCTAATTTGCAATCTGATCTAACTTCTGGAGGCAGTCAAAATGAGCATTTGAATTCTTCCCTACCTTATTCCTGTGCTGAGATACAGGCTGCTCCAACCTGCTGTAAAATGCTTGATTTCGAGAGTGAGCGAAACTAATGAAAACATTGTTGGGGTAAAACCTAAAGGGAAAGACCTAGCACCAAATCCAATTTGCCATCTGATCTAACTTCTGGAGGCAGTCAAAATGAGCCTTAGAATTCTTCCCTACCTTATTCCTGTGCTGAGATACAGGCTGCTCCAACCTGCTGTAAAATGCTTGATTTCGAGAGTGAGCGAAACTAATGAAAACATTGTTGGGGTAAAACCTAAAGGGAAAGACCTAGCACCAAATCCAATTTGCCATCTGATCTAACTTCTGGAGGCAGTCAAAATGAGCATTTGAATTCTTCCCTACCTTATTCCTGTGCTGAGATACAGGCTGCTCCAACCTGCTGTAAAATGCTTGATTTCGAGAGTGAGCGAAACTAATGAAAACATTGTTGGGGTAAAACCTAAAGGGAAAGACCTAGCACCAAATCCAATTTGCCATCTGATCTAACTTCTGGAGGCAGTCAAAATGAGCATTTGAATTCTTCCCTACCTTATTCCTGTGCTGAGATACAGGCTGCTCCAACCTGCTGTAAAATGCTTGATTTCGAGAGTGAGCGAAACTAATGAAAACATTGTTGGGGTAAAACCTAAAGGGAAAGACCTAGCACCAAATCCAATTTGCCATCTGATCTAACTTCTGGAGGCAGTCAAAATGAGCATTAGAATTCTTCCCTACCTTATTCCTGTGCTGAGATACAGGCTGCTCCAACCTGCTGTAAAATGCTTGATTTCGAGAGTGAGCGAAACTAATGAAAACATTGTTGGGGTAAAACCTAAAGGGAAAGACCTAGCACCAAATCCAATTTGCCATCTGATCTAACTTCTGGAGGCAGTCAAAATGATCCTTAGAATTCTTCCCTACCTTATTCCTGTGCTGAGATACAGGCTGCTCCAACCTGCTGTAAAATGCTTGATTTCGAGAGTGAGCGAAACTAATGAAAACATTGTTGGGGTAAAACCTAAAGGGAAAGACCTAGCACCAAATCCAATTTGCCATCTGATCTAACTTCTGGAGGCAGTCAAAATGAGCCTTAGAATTCTTCCCTACCTTATTCCTGTGCTGAGATACAGGCTGCTCCAACCTGCTGTAAAATGCTTGATTTCGAGAGTGAGCGAAACTAATGAAAACATTGTTGGGGTAAAACCTAAAGGGAAAGACCTAGCACCAAATCCAATTTGCCATCTGATCTAACTTCTGGAGGCAGTCAAAATGAGCCTTAGAATTCTTCCCTACCTTATTCCTGTGCTGAGATACAGGCTGCTCCAACCTGCTGTAAAATGCTTGATTTCGAGAGTGAGCGAAACTAATGAAAACATTGTTGGGGTAAAACCTAAAGGGAAAGACCTAGCACCAAATCCAATTTGCCATCTGATCTAACTTCTGGAGGCAGTCAAAATGATCCTTAGAATTCTTCCCTACCTTATTCCTGTGCTGAGATACAGGCTGCTCCAACCTGCTGTAAAATGCTTGATTTCGAGAGTGAGCGAAACTAATGAAAACATTGTTGGGGTAAAACCTAAAGGGAAAGACCTAGCACCAAATCCAATTTGCCATCTGATCTAACTTCTGGAGGCAGTCAAAATGATCCTTAGAATTCTTCCCTACCTTATTCCTGTGCTGAGATACAGGCTGCTCCAACCTGCTGTAAAATGCTTGATTTCGAGAGTGAGCGAAACTAATGAAAACATTGTTGGGGTAAAACCTAAAGGGAAAGACCTAGCACCAAATCCAATTTGCCATCTGATCTAACTTCTGGAGGCAGTCAAAATGATCCTTAGAATTCTTCCCTACCTTATTCCTGTGCTGAGATACAGGCTGCTCCAACCTGCTGTAAAATGCTTGATTTCGAGAGTGAGCGAAACTAATGAAAACATTGTTGGGGTAAAACCTAAAGGGAAAGACCTAGCACCAAATCCAATTTGCCATCTGATCTAACTTCTGGAGGCAGTCAAAATGAGCCTTAGAATTCTTCCCTACCTTATTCCTGTGCTGAGATACAGGCTGCTCCAACCTGCTGTAAAATGCTTGATTTCGAGAGTGAGCGAAACTAATGAAAACATTGTTGGGGTAAAACCTAAAGGGAAAGACCTAGCACCAAATCCAATTTGCCATCTGATCTAACTTCTGGAGGCAGACAAAATGAGCCTTAGAATTCTTCCCTACCTTATTCCTGTGCTGAGATACAGGCTGCTCCAACCTGCTGTAAAATGCTTGATTTCGAGAGTGAGCGAAACTAATGAAAACATTGTTGGGGTAAAACCTAAAGGGAAAGACCTAGCACCAAATCCAATTTGCCATCTGATCTAACTTCTGGAGGCAGTCAAAATGAGCCTTAGAATTCTTCCCTACCTTATTCCTGTGCTGAGATACAGGCTGCTCCAACCTGCTGTAAAATGCTTGATTTCGAGAGTGAGCGAAATTAATGAAAACATTGTTGGGGTAAAACCTAAAGGGAAAGACCTAGCACCAAATCCAATTTGCAATCTGATCTAACTTCTGGAGGCAGTCAAAATGAGCATTTGAATTCTTCCCTACCTTATTCCTGTGCTGAGATACAGGCTGCTCCAACCTGCTGTAAAATGCTTGATTTCGAGAGTGAGCGAAACTAATGAAAACATTGTTGGGGTAAAACCTAAAGGGAAAGACCTAGCACCAAATCCAATTTGCCATCTGATCTAACTTCTGGAGGCAGTCAAAATGAGCCTTAGAATTCTTCCCTACCTTATTCCTGTGCTGAGATACAGGCTGCTCCAACCTGCTGTAAAATGCTTGATTTCGAGAGTGAGCGAAACTAATGAAAACATTGTTGGGGTAAAACCTAAAGGGAAAGACCTAGCACCAAATCCAATTTGCCATCTGTTCTAACTTCTGGAGGCAGTCAAAATGAGCCTTAGAATTCTTCCCTACCTTATTCCTGTGCTGAGATACAGGCTGCTCCAACCTGCTGTAAAATGCTTGATTTCGAGAGTGAGCGAAACTAATGAAAACATTGTTGGGGTAAAACCTAAAGGGAAAGACCTAGCACCAAATCCAATTTGCCATCTGATCTAACTTCTGGAGGCAGTCAAAATGAGCATTTGAATTCTTCCCTACCTTATTCCTGTGCTGAGATACAGGCTGCTCCAACCTGCTGTAAAATGCTTGATTTCGAGAGTGAGCGAAACTAATGAAAACATTGTTGGGGTAAAACCTAAAGGGAAAGACCTAGCACCAAATCCAATTTGCCATCTGATCTAACTTCTGGAGGCAGTCAAAATGATCCTTAGAATTCTTCCCTACCTTATTCCTGTGCTGAGATACAGGCTGCTCCAACCTGCTGTAAAATGCTTGATTTCGAGAGTGAGCGAAAGTAATGAAAACATTGTTGGGGTAAAACCTAAAGGGAAAGACCTAGCACCAAATCCAATTTGCCATCTGATCTAACTTCTGGAGGCAGTCAAAATGATCCTTAGAATTCTTCCCTACCTTATTCCTGTGCTGAGATACAGGCTGCTCCAACCTGCTGTAAAATGCTTGATTTCGAGAGTGAGCGAAACTAATGAAAACATTGTTGGGGTAAAACCTAAAGGGAAAGACCTAGCACCAAATCCAATTTGCCATCTGATCTAACTTCTGGAGGCAGTCAAAATGATCCTTAGAATTCTTCCCTACCTTATTCCTGTGCTGAGATACAGGCTGCTCCAACCTGCTGTAAAATGCTTGATTTCGAGAGTGAGCGAAACTAATGAAAACATTGTTGGGGTAAAACCTAAAGGGAAAGACCTAGCACCAAATCCAATTTGCCATCTGATCTAACTTCTGGAGGCAGTCAAAATGATCCTTAGAATTCTTCCCTACCTTATTCCTGTGCTGAGATACAGGCTGCTCCAACCTGCTGTAAAATGCTTGATTTCGAGAGTGAGCGAAACTAATGAAAACATTGTTGGGGTAAAACCTAAAGGGAAAGACCTAGCACCAAATCCAATTTGCCATCTGATCTAACTTCTGGAGGCAGTCAAAATGAGCCTTAGAATTCTTCCCTACCTTATTCCTGTGCTGAGATACAGGCTGCTCCAACCTGCTGTAAAATGCTTGATTTCGAGAGTGAGCGAAACTAATGAAAACATTGTTGGGGTAAAACCTAAAGGGAAAGACCTAGCACCAAATCCAATTTGCCATCTGATCTAACTTCTGGAGGCAGTCAAAATGATCCTTAGAATTCTTCCCTACCTTATTCCTGTGCTGAGATACAGGCTGCTCCAACCTGCTGTAAAATGCTTGATTTCGAGAGTGAGCGAAACTAATGAAAACATTGTTGGGGTAAAACCTAAAGGGAAAGACCTAGCACCAAATCCAATTTGCCATCTGATCTAACTTCTGGAGGCAGTCAAAATGATCCTTAGAATTCTTCCCTACCTTATTCCTGTGCTGAGATACAGGCTGCTCCAACCTGCTGTAAAATGCTTGATTTCGAGAGTGAGCGAAACTAATGAAAACATTGTTGGGGTAAAACCTAAAGGGAAAGACCTAGCACCAAATCCAATTTGCCATCTGATCTAACTTCTGGAGGCAGTCAAAATGAGCATTAGAATTCTTCCCTACCTTATTCCTGTGCTGAGATACAGGCTGCTCCAACCTGCTGTAAAATGCTTGATTTCGAGAGTGAGCGAAACTAATGAAAACATTGTTGGGGTAAAACCTAAAGGGAAAGACCTAGCACCAAATCCAATTTGCCATCTGATCTAACTTCTGGAGGCAGTCAAAATGATCCTTAGAATTCTTCCCTACCTTATTCCTGTGCTGAGATACAGGCTGCTCCAACCTGCTGTAAAATGCTTGATTTCGAGAGTGAGCGAAACTAATGAAAACATTGTTGGGGTAAAACCTAAAGGGAAAGACCTAGCACCAAATCCAATTTGCCATCTGATCTAACTTCTGGAGGCAGTCAAAATGATCCTTAGAATTCTTCCCTACCTTATTCCTGTGCTGAGATACAGGCTGCTCCAACCTGCTGTAAAATGCTTGATTTCGAGAGTGAGCGAAACTAATGAAAACATTGTTGGGGTAAAACCTAAAGGGAAAGACCTAGCACCAAATCCAATTTGCCATCTGATCTAACTTCTGGAGGCAGTCAAAATGATCCTTAGAATTCTTCCCTACCTTATTCCTGTGCTGAGATACAGGCTGCTCCAACCTGCTGTAAAATGCTTGATTTCGAGAGTGAGCGAAACTAATGAAAACATTGTTGGGGTAAAACCTAAAGGGAAAGACCTAGCACCAAATCCAATTTGCCATCTGATCTAACTTCTGGAGGCAGTCAAAATGAGCCTTAGAATTCTTCCCTACCTTATTCCTGTGCTGAGATACAGGCTGCTCCAACCTGCTGTAAAATGCTTGATTTCGAGAGTGAGCGAAACTAATGAAAACATTGTTGGGGTAAAACCTAAAGGGAAAGACCTAGCACCAAATCCAATTTGCCATCTGATCTAACTTCTGGAGGCAGTCAAAATGATCCTTAGAATTCTTCCCTACCTTATTCCTGTGCTGAGATACAGGCTGCTCCAACCTGCTGTAAAATGCTTGATTTCGAGAGTGAGCGAAACTAATGAAAACATTGTTGGGGTAAAACCTAAAGGGAAAGACCTAGCACCAAATCCAATTTGCCATCTGATCTAACTTCTGGAGGCAGTCAAAATGATCCTTAGAATTCTTCCCTACCTTATTCCTGTGCTGAGATACAGGCTGCTCCAACCTGCTGTAAAATGCTTGATTTCGAGAGTGAGCGAAACTAATGAAAACATTGTTGGGGTAAAACCTAAAGGGAAAGACCTAGCACCAAATCCAATTTGCCATCTGATCTAACTTCTGGAGGCAGTCAAAATGATCCTTAGAATTCTTCCCTACCTTATTCCTGTGCTGAGATACAGGCTGCTCCAACCTGCTGTAAAATGCTTGATTTCGAGAGTGAGCGAAACTAATGAAAACATTGTTGGGGTAAAACCTAAAGGGAAAGACCTAGCACCAAATCCAATTTGCCATCTGATCTAACTTCTGGAGGCAGTCAAAATGAGCCTTAGAATTCTTCCCTACCTTATTCCTGTGCTGAGATACAGGCTGCTCCAACCTGCTGTAAAATGCTTGATTTCGAGAGTGAGCGAAACTAATGAAAACATTGTTGGGGTAAAACCTAAAGGGAAAGACCTAGCACCAAATCCAATTTGCCATCTGATCTAACTTCTGGAGGCAGTCAAAATGAGCCTTAGAATTCTTCCCTACCTTATTCCTGTGCTGAGATACAGGCTGCTCCAACCTGCTGTAAAATGCTTGATTTCGAGAGTGAGCGAAACTAATGAAAACATTGTTGGGGTAAAACCTAAAGGGAAAGACCTAGCACCAAATCCAATTTGCCATCTGATCTAACTTCTGGAGGCAGTCAAAATGAGCCTTAGAATTCTTCCCTACCTTATTCCTGTGCTGAGATACAGGCTGCTCCAACCTGCTGTAAAATGCTTGATTTCGAGAGTGAGCGAAACTAATGAAAACATTGTTGGGGTAAAACCTAAAGGGAAAGACCTAGCACCAAATCCAATTTGCCATCTGATCTAACTTCTGGAGGCAGACAAAATGAGCCTTAGAATTCTTCCCTACCTTATTCCTGTGCTGAGATACAGGCTGCTCCAACCTGCTGTAAAATGCTTGATTTCGAGAGTGAGCAAAACTAATGAAAACATTGTTGGGGTAAAACCTAAAGGGAAAGACCTAGCACCAAATCCAATTTGCCATCTGATCTAACTTCTGGAGGCAGTCAAAATGAGCCTTAGAATTCTTCCCTACCTTATTCCTGTGCTGAGATACAGGCTGCTCCAACCTGCTGTAAAATGCTTGATTTCGAGAGTGAGCGAAACTAATGAAAACATTGTTGGGGTAAAACCTAAAGGGAAAGACCTAGCACCAAATCCAATTTGCCATCTGATCTAACTTCTGGAGGCAGTCAAAATGAGCCTTAGAATTCTTCCCTACCTTATTCCTGTGCTGAGATACAGGCTGCTCCAACCTGCTGTAAAATGCTTGATTTCGAGAGTGAGCGAAACTAATGAAAACATTGTTGGGGTAAAACCTAAAGGGAAAGACCTAGCACCAAATCCAATTTGCCATCTGATCTAACTTCTGGAGGCAGACAAAATGAGCCTTAGAATTCTTCCCTACCTTATTCCTGTGCTGAGATACAGGCTGCTCCAACCTGCTGTAAAATGCTTGATTTCGAGAGTGAGCAAAACTAATGAAAAACATTGTTGGGGTAAAACCTAAAGGGAAAGACCTAGCACCAAATCCAATTTGCCATCTGATCTAACTTCTGGAGGCAGTCAAAATGAGCCTTAGAATTCTTCCCTACCTTATTCCTGTGCTGAGATACAGGCTGCTCCAACCTGCTGTAAAATGCTTGATTTCGAGAGTGAGCGAAATTAATGAAAACATTGTTGGGGTAAAACCTAAAGGGAAAGACCTAGCACCAAATCCAATTTGCAATCTGATCTAACTTCTGGAGGCAGTCAAAATGAGCATTTGAATTCTTCCCTACCTTATTCCTGTGCTGAGATACAGGCTGCTCCAACCTGCTGTAAAATGCTTGATTTCGAGAGTGAGCGAAACTAATGAAAACATTGTTGGGGTAAAACCTAAAGGGAAAGACCTAGCACCAAATCCAATTTGCCATCTGATCTAACTTCTGGAGGCAGTCAAAATGAGCCTTAGAATTCTTCCCTACCTTATTCCTGTGCTGAGATACAGGCTGCTCCAACCTGCTGTAAAATGCTTGATTTCGAGAGTGAGCGAAACTAATGAAAACATTGTTGGGGTAAAACCTAAAGGGAAAGACCTAGCACCAAATCCAATTTGCCATCTGATCTAACTTCTGGAGGCAGTCAAAATGATCCTTAGAATTCTTCCCTACCTTATTCCTGTGCTGAGATACAGGCTGCTCCAACCTGCTGTAAAATGCTTGATTTCGAGAGTGAGCGAAACTAATGAAAACATTGTTGGGGTAAAACCTAAAGGGAAAGACCTAGCACCAAATCCAATTTGCCATCTGATCTAACTTCTGGAGGCAGTCAAAATGAGCATTTGAATTCTTCCCTACCTTATTCCTGTGCTGAGATACAGGCTGCTCCAACCTGCTGTAAAATGCTTGATTTCGAGAGTGAGCGAAACTAATGAAAACATTGTTGGGGTAAAACCTAAAGGGAAAGACCTAGCACCAAATCCAATTTGCCATCTGATCTAACTTCTGGAGGCAGTCAAAATGATCCTTAGAATTCTTCCCTACCTTATTCCTGTGCTGAGATACAGGCTGCTCCAACCTGCTGTAAAATGCTTGATTTCGAGAGTGAGCGAAACTAATGAAAACTTTGTTGGGGTAAAACCTAAAGGGAAAGACCTAGCACCAAATCCAATTTGCCATCTGATCTAACTTCTGGAGGCAGTCAAAATGAGCCTTAGAATTCTTCCCTACCTTATTCCTGTGCTGAGATACAGGCTGCTCCAACCTGCTGTAAAATGCTTGATTTCGAGAGTGAGCGAAACTAATGAAAACATTGTTGGGGTAAAACCTAAAGGGAAAGACCTAGCACCAAATCCAATTTGCCATCTGATCTAACTTCTGGAGGCAGTCAAAATGATCCTTAGAATTCTTCCCTACCTTATTCCTGTGCTGAGATACAGGCTGCTCCAACCTGCTGTAAAATGCTTGATTTCGAGAGTGAGCGAAACTAATGAAAACATTGTTGGGGTAAAACCTAAAGGGAAAGACCTAGCACCAAATCCAATTTGCCATCTGATCTAACTTCTGGAGGCAGTCAAAATGATCCTTAGAATTCTTCCCTACCTTATTCCTGTGCTGAGATACAGGCTGCTCCAACCTGCTGTAAAATGCTTGATTTCGAGAGTGAGCGAAACTAATGAAAACATTGTTGGGGTAAAACCTAAAGGGAAAGACCTAGCACCAAATCCAATTTGCCATCTGATCTAACTTCTGGAGGCAGTCAAAATGAGCCTTAGAATTCTTCCCTACCTTATTCCTGTGCTGAGATACAGGCTGCTCCAACCTGCTGTAAAAATGCTTGATTTCGAGAGTGAGCGAAACTAATGAAAACATTGTTGGGGTAAAACCTAAAGGGAAAGACCTAGCACCAAATCCAATTTGCCATCTGATCTAACTTCTGGAGGCAGTCAAAATGATCCTTAGAATTCTTCCCTACCTTATTCCTGTGCTGAGATACAGGCTGCTCCAACCTGCTGTAAAATGCTTGATTTCGAGAGTGAGCGAAACTAATGAAAACATTGTTGGGGTAAAACCTAAAGGGAAAGACCTAGCACCAAATCCAATTTGCCATCTGATCTAACTTCTGGAGGCAGTCAAAATGAGCCTTAGAATTCTTCCCTACCTTATTCCTGTGCTGAGATACAGGCTGCTCCAACCTGCTGTAAAATGCTTGATTTCGAGAGTGAGCGAAACTAATGAAAACATTGTTGGGGTAAAAACCTAAAGGGAAAGACCTAGCACCAAATCCAATTTGCCATCTGATCTAACTTCTGGAGGCAGTCAAAATGATCCTTAGAATTCTTCCCTACCTTATTCCTGTGCTGAGATACAGGCTGCTCCAACCTGCTGTAAAATGCTTGATTTCGAGAGTGAGCGAAACTAATGAAAACATTGTTGGGGTAAAACCTAAAGGGAAAGACCTAGCCACCAAATCCAATTTGCCATCTGATCTAACTTCTGGAGGCAGTCAAAATGATCCTTAGAATTCTTCCCTACCTTATTCCTGTGCTGAGATACAGGCTGCTCCAACCTGCTGTAAAATGCTTGATTTCGAGAGTGAGCGAAACTAATGAAAACATTGTTGGGGTAAAACCTAAAGGGAAAGACCTAGCACCAAATCCAATTTGCCATCTGATCTAACTTCTGGAGGCAGTCAAAATGATCCTTAGAATTCTTCCCTACCTTATTCCTGTGCTGAGATACAGGCTGCTCCAACCTGCTGTAAAATGCTTGATTTCGAGAGTGAGCGAAACTAATGAAAACATTGTTGGGGTAAAACCTAAAGGGAAAGACCTAGCACCAAATCCAATTTGCCATCTGATCTAACTTCTGGAGGCAGTCAAAATGAGCCTTAGAATTCTTCCCTACCTTATTCCTGTGCTGAGATACAGGCTGCTCCAAACCTGCTGTAAAATGCTTGATTTCGAGAGTGAGCGAAACTAATGAAAACATTG